>NC_091177.1:16473832-16553832 GCF_040958095.1 Procambarus clarkii
GCAAGATCCCGAGAAAAACTTGGCATGTACAGATAACTTAAAGCATGCAAAAATTAAGCCTATCTTGGAAAAAGGATCTTTCAAATAGTAATTTTTCAAGTATTATCCCTGTTCTCAACTCCAGAGCAATGCACTAGACAACTGTGAAGTCACTGAATTCCTGATTTTGGACCATATGGAATCTCTGGTTATAAAGTTTGTCAAGTACTGCCTTTTTTTGTCATTGGCAGAGTATGATTGGATCAGAAACCCTTCCCAGAGTATCCAAGAAGCTCAGACAATAAACTCAGCCTCTAGGAAGATTGACGGAAATAAAGCGTAATTCCACACTAAATATTTAATTTAATGAGCTGCCATTTGGAGTTTTTTGGGATATGGATATCTCCCAGGAAACTTGAAACATCTTGCTATAGTTCTCAACGTTGTACTTTAGAGCACGTATTTTCGTGTTTAACGTAAATATATGAACCAAACAGAGGTATAAACTGACGTCTGTAGAAGAAGAGCTTCGTGTGTGTGACTATTAAAGATGTGACCACGAGTTAAATTGAGTTAAGAAAAGCAAGCCCGAGTCTCCCATTAAATAGGAGACAATTAGAATCAAACCCTTTCTTCTGAAAAGTGTTATTTTAAACTAAGAAAGTAAAATTAAACAATTAAATGTAACTTGTTTTTCGTTAACAATTGTATGAAAATTTTTATTAACACAAAACCTTACAAAATATATACAGAATGTATGTCGGCCAGAAGGGGCTTCCCGGCATGTTACCAAGTATTCAAGGGTTCTTCTAAACATGAATGATTGGGAATGCCATGCAGCGACAGTGATACACTCACCATACACTTACAATGACACACTCACCATACACTGTGTCACACTCGCCACCTACTGACAACGACACCACTCAACATACACACATAATGACACACTCGCCATTCACTGACTGTGTTACACTCACCATACATACATAATGACACACTCATCATTCGCTGACAGTGACACATTCACCACACACTGAGAATGACGTACTCACTCACCACACCCTTCCAGCGACATAATGACGAATCATTCAACATTAACGTCATCCCTGGAGGAGGAGAAGCTGTTCTCTAGTCCACTGTGGGGACGCCATGTAGTGTTGTGTCCGTAGTCACCTGCTCCCTCAACCACCTTTGGTAGTGAACACTACACACGTGTCACGGCTCCTCAAGCAGCTGATCTAGTCCTGTTTGATTGACTTATCCTTAATTCCTTAAACAAACTACATTCTCTGAGTGCTAGTTACATTTTCGTTAAAAATAACAATTAATACTTTATCATATATATCTTGAAAATTTTCATAAGTATTCCACAGTACTCTCTCACTTAACTTATACCAATGTTTGTGTGTGTGTAATTATTACTTAAGTAATTACCTAAGTGTAGTTACATAAGGAGACTACGCTTGTGGTGTCCCGTCTTCCCAGTACTATTTGTCATATAACGCTTTGAAACTATTGACGTTTTTGGCCTCCACCACCTTCTCACGTAACTTGTTCCAACCGTCTACCGTTTTACAAAAGAAAATTTTTCTAATATTTTTTCGGCACCTCTGTTTTCTTAGCTAGAATCTGTGTCCTCGTGTTCGTGAAGTTGCTAGTTTCAGGAATTCCACTTTGTCAATTGGTCTATTCCTGTTAGTATTTTGTAAGTGGTGAAACCCACTTACTTAAGTGGTGTGTGTGTGTGTGTGTGCGCATGTGTGTGTGTATTTACTATTTGTAACTGAAAAATCGAGCTATTAGCTCTTGGACCCCGCCTTTCTAGCCAGTTTATTTTTCCTCTATTATATCTACTACATATATTTCGCTCTAACATACACACATACACACACATGAAGCCACCCTTAGCAGCTGTTTAACTCCCAAGTACCTATTTACTGCTAGGTGAATAGGGGGCATCAGAGTGAAAGAAACTCTCCTCATTTGTTTCCGCCTCCACTGGGAATCGAACCCGGGCCATTAGGACTACGACCCCGAAGCGCTGTCCACTCAGCCGCGAGGCCCCCCATATTCCTGTTAGTGTGTGTGTGTGTGTGTGTGTGTGTGTGTGTGTGTGTGTGTGTGTGTGTGTGTGTGTGTGTTTACACTCACCTATTTGTACTCACCTATTTGTGCTTGCGGGGGTTGAGCTTTGGCTCTTTGGTCCCGCCTCTCAACTGTCAATCAACTGGTGTACAGATTCCTGAGCCTACTGGGCTCTATCAATGTGTGTGTGTGTTTACTAGTTGTGTGTTTTTACGGGGTTGAGCTTTGCTCTTTCGGCCCGCCTCTCAACTGTCAATCAACTATTTACTAACTACTACTATTTTTTTTTTTCCACACCACACACACACACACACACACACCCCAGGAAGCAGCCCGTGACAGCTGACTAACTCCCAGGTACCCATTTACTGCTAGGTAACAGGGGCATTCAGGGTGAAAGAAACTTTGCCCATTAGTTTCTGCCTCGTGCGGGAATCGAACCCGCGCCACAGAATTACGAATCCTGCACGCTATCCACCAGGCTACGAGGCCCCCTGTGTGTGTGTGTGTGTGTGTGTGTGTGTGTGTGTGTGTGTGTGTATGTGTGTGTGTGTGTGTGTGTGTGTGTGTGTGTGTGTGTGTGTGTGTGTGTGTGTGTGTGTGTGTATGTGTGTGAGTGTAACACACAAACACCCGCCTCTACAGTTCACATGCGCAGACCCGTCTTCATTTATTCATGGCGAGATAAGCGAAGTTGCATATCCACACTGGAAAAAAGCAAGCTTCCGAATCTAATAATTCAGAAAGATTTAACCCTATTTGTGCCTCCATAAACCTACATTATACACATTACAACACATTATAACTAACTCACGTTCTCACCCGGGACAAGAATATCACCGGCCCAGCTCCGGGGAGCGTCCACTTGCCTCCACGAAATAAAACCCTGACTACATTTTCCTTGCTAATATCCTCATTACTTCCATAATTGCGATGACTCTATGTTTTATATTCGCAGAGGGACATAATCCGACCAAGTAATGCGATTAGCGGGCCTGATTAAACCCCCCCTCTCTCACTCCGCTTCTAAACGGCATGGCAGTTCCTCTTTTGCTTTTATGTGGAGAGGCGTCGTTTTTGATGTCGCTGCCCTCCCCCCCCCCCCCTCCAACCCCCTTCCTCTCCCTCTCTCACCTGAGCACATTTTGTCACTCGCTTTTTTTTCCTACTCTCTATCTAAGCTCATTCTGACATATATTTATTTTTGTTATTACATGTGGAGCATCGATGCGCCTCTAATCTAGCTGATTTAGGAGCGCTTTTCGACTCGCTTCGATGAGTTTTATGTCATTAGAGTCAGCGTTTGTCTGACCTTATTAAGTGTGTTGATTGTTTTTATTTGTTTTGGGGTATCGTGCATGATCTGGGACTTTTGTCTACAGTAGCCACACTGAATCACCCATTTACGATATGAAAAAACATTGCCCTCGAGGACACATTTCTGGCCCTTATTCTGTTATTTTTTTTCCCCGTCCTTCATTTAGCTATATATCATGCCTTTTGGAATAGCGGGAAGGAGACACGTGTAAAGCTGCGTGCTAGTTTTCGGATAATTTTTCTTCAAATTTGTACTGCTCTTGCCTTATTCCCTATATATTTTGTGTTTATAGAATCATTACCACAGCTAATCCCCTCTCTCTCTCTCACTCTCTCTCTCTCACTCTCACTCTCACTCTCTCTCTCTCTCTCTCTCTCTCTCTCTCTCTCTCTTTCTTCAGTTCCTCCCAACTTTCCCCCATGTAATGGGATGCTCATGAGAATATATTTACCATCGTTTCACATGATCACTTAGAGTTAAACATTTTCTGAAATAATAATATTTGCATTAGAAAACAAACTTTATATTGCCAGTCGGGTAACGATGTAAACGAAGAGAATATGCAAGACTTCGAGAATTTTATGGGCGTAAGAGGGGTTTACTACTTCATAAAAAATTACTCACACGCACACACACACACGCACACACGCACACACACTAAAGAGCCAGAGCTCAACTCCCGCAAGCACAAATAGGTGAGAACACACACGCACGCACACGCACACACACACACACCCACACACACACACACACATACGCACGCACGCACACACACGCACACACACACACACACACACACACACACACACACACACACACACACACACACACACACACACACACATACGCACGCACGCACACACACGCACACACACACACACACACACACACACACACACACACACACACACACACACACACACACACACACACACACAAACACACATAACTTGTTCTGTGATTGCTAAAAATATATAAATTGTTAGGTTATATTGGGTTAAATAGCTTGTCTGTATAACTGTTATGAATTCCGGTCCCCTGGATACGAAATAACCGTTCGCTTCTGGCTGTATAGGGAATAAAGTTGGAGAATTGGTCTCATTACTTATGTGGTGTAGACTACGGAGAGAGTAGCCAGCCTGGTTTTGGCGCCGAAGTTTTAATATTAAGTACCAAAAAAAAAAAAAATTACAAATATTTTTTTTAGTAGAATTGTCAAATGTTCACTTTTTGTACCATTAAACCATTGGGTTGTCGTCCACTGTCGGAAACATAACTAATGACGGCAACAGTCAACCCAAACCTACGCTGGACTTAATATAAACAATCATAGGCCTAACTTAAACCACTCCTCAGCCTTGTACAGTACATATACGTACTATGTCAGGCCTGGGAGTATTCATATTAGGCCTCACATAACTTCTATTAGGCCTGAAGTGTAACGAACGAAATTATTACTGACGTTGTCACCTCAAGTCACCCAGCCATCGCCTTGGTGATTACACACCAAGACGACACTTGCAGGCGATGAGTCACAATAACGTGGCTAAAGTATGTTGACCAGACCACACACTAGAAGGTGAAGGGACGACGACGTTTCGGTCCGTCCTGGACCATTCTCAAGTCGACAAATTGATCGACTTGAGAATGGTCCAGGACGGACCGAAACGTCGTCGTCCCTTCACCTTCTAGTGTGTAGTTTGGTCAACAAGACGACACGTACACACAACATTGCTTTTACCACGACCGTCTTGAACCCTGGCTGGGACACCGTTACGGCTGGATTTTGTTGTGCTCTTTAGCTTAATGTTCCATTATCTGTAGGTGTTGAGCTTGGGTCGGACTTGGTCCGCGCTTGGGTCGGACTTGGTCCGGGCTTGGGTCGGACTTGGTCCGCGCTTGGGTCGGACTTGGTCCGGGCTTGGGTCGGACTTGGTCCGCGCTTGGGTCGGACTTGGTCCGGGCTTGGGTCGGCACAACGTTCTTTTCTATGGCCGTGTTGCTTTAACTTGATAGACTGTCATTTGCTAATTTCATTTCATGTTCATTTATCGGCTATGAATTATATTCTGTTTTCAGTCGTTTCTATTATATGCTCTGTAATTTACTCGTATCTCTTTTTATTCACATTATCTTTTTTGGATTATATTTTGTATTTAATCTGTTCTACTTTATCTGTTATTTTCCTGTATCTCTATATATTTATTACAATTTTTACTCGTGTTAATTAGGAGTTACATCCACCGTGATTTGCTTTTACCTATTTTTGTTTTCAACTTTATTTCCTTGTTCAATATATGTTTACATTTTAATTTTAAACTGAACGGTATGCACATTTATACGCAAGTGTGTGTCGATATTACGCATTTCTGTGCTCTTTATGTACTGAATATGTAATTTAACCCGTGGCTATGTCTCAATATTTTTGTAATGTGTGTTACTAGTCGGGCTATCTTTGGTAATATATTATTTACCCTTTTTTCCTTATTCGTCTAATTTACATTCATTTTTTTGCCTAAGTTCATAAACATATGTTCTATCCTTCTTTTCGAATAATTTACTTTTTCCCATAACGTTATTATGCTTTGCAAATTTCTTCTTCAAAAATCACAATATTGAGCATTACACTTAATTTCCATAAGCATTAACACCCAGTTCCAATTACTTCCAGGCACCAGCTTTATAATGATCCACGTTGGTGCGAGTAAATTTTAAGTTCTGAGCACCTGTATTTTTGCTCATGAATCCGCTCTCATGGATTTTCCCACATTTATTTACGTGGCCTATTTAGTATCTCTCTCAATACCTCTGCTTCTGTCATTCCTAAGCATTCCCCCATTCTAGTATTTCCCTATTTCTTCAAGTCTAAACAGCCCTCCATCCTCCCGTCCCCTATTTCTGCAAGTCTAAACAGCCCTCCATCCTCCCTTCCCCTATTTCTTCAGCTCTAAGCTACGCACTCCCTCGCCTCCCCATATTTCCTCGGTTCTATTCATCTTCCACACTCCCTTTCCCTTACTCTTTTTGCCAGTTCTACGCATCTATCTAAATATCCCTATTACTTACCCAGTTCTACATACTGACCTTCCTCCGCTCCCCCATTTCCTTATGCTATGTCCGTACAGTTTTCCGATCTATTTTTTTCTCTATGTTCAGTCACCTCCAATTGTTTATTTTCTTCATTATTTTTCATTTTTCTCGTATTCTTCTCCCATATTTAACTTCACAATTTATTTGTTTAGAATTTCTCTGTCAGGTATTTTTCCTAATTGATTGAATTTCCATACCCAATATTTTGAAAATTTATACGTTGGCCTAATATTATTTTAAATTTTCGTGCCCACTTTCGCCCTTTTCTAACTTTCCTGTGCACCAACCTTCCCATGTATTTTGACGAGTTCCATGCGTTCCTCCCCCTTCCAGTTCCGTATCTTTTCCATAGCGTGTCTAGTGTTGCCACTGGCTTGATGGAACGGGCTCCATAGCGCTGGGCTTGGCTGTTCTTCAACTATTTTTCCTGGTATCCGTACATATTTTTCTATTTTAATGCTATCTGCCTATATTTTCCCGATTTTATAATGTCGACCCTTTCTTATTTGTTTATAGTATCTTCTTTCACTTCCTATACTGTATCACTATTTTAATGGTATCGGATCTTATTTTCCGTATATTTATGACATTGGAACCAATTTTCCTACTATTCTCCTGCCATAGCAACTCACTTCTATTACTTCTAGATTCACTATTTTTTTTTTCTATGATTATTCTTCGTGAAATGAATTCCATAGTGCGTCAGCAGCATTTTATGTACAGAGCTCAGAAATTAATCTAACTTCGACGAGATTTTGTTAATGATTTAGTGGTTTTTACCTTTTCTTGGGTCTGTTGATTAAATGTTGATATTGTTTTGTTTTTATTCATTCGTTTTATGTATGATTATAATTTGCAATGGGTGAAAACTAAAAACTAATATATTAATACATTAATTTTAATTTATTTAATATTTCTGGTGTAGAAAACTTTAAGAATTTTTTTAATAATGCAGATCGTTGATTTTTTGGACATTTTCAGTATCGTATATATCAACTTGTTCATTGTTCTCGGTACAAACTTATAATATCACTATACTTCGGTACCGCCAGTTGAAGAATGTCTTTCACGATAACATTCGCCGATAATAGCGATCTACAAACGATCCAGAAACTTGCAAATTTCCCCACATTTTCTTATATTTTTTTGGCCACAAGACGATTCAATTTGTGCTTCAGCTCAGTTACACATACAGTAACTGCAACATAGAGAGGATGTTGGGTCACTTTGTTGTGCTCGAGCCTCGTTAAACCTCTTGAAGAAGTAGCCTGTAATAACGTCAAATGCCTTTTTTCAGTATCTGAAATGTCAGAATGGGGCCGGATTTTCCATATTTCATTATGGATTTATGGAAATCTGCTGATTATTTTGACAGTTTTGTACATTTCTTCGTGTATGGTCAAAACGTATAACAGGCGTTACGCCCAAAGATTGTTTGGTAATTACTAAATTTGAACATAAAATTAGGTTAGGCTGGGTTAGGTTTAGGAGGGGTAAGGTTAGGTCATGTTAGATTAGGTTAGATTTTAATAGATCAAAAACAAATCTTGGTTGCCAAACCAATTATGTGAGAAATTATTTGTGTCCTATATTTTAATGTGAGGCTTCCAAGATTTAACGCAGTAGTCACAGAGTGTGACCAATAGTTATTAACATCTATACTGACAAAATTATTATGTAATTTTGCTTAATATTTACTGCGACACAGGACAGAGGATCATACATAAGACAATAGGTCTGAAATGCAGATGTGTACATATATATTTTTCATGAGGTTATAGTCTACTACATTATATATTTTACTAGTTATAAGTACAACTTGAAATTTTTACTAGTTATAAGTACAACTTGAAAGTATCTATCATTCATTGGCAGACGTAAAAGATGTAATTAAAAGTGTTATTATGGACGAGAACATTTTGGATAATGTGTTAGGATATCTGTTAATATATCAGATTCAATTAAATTTATTTTATTTTATTTATATACACAATTCTTACAGTCTTGTAAAGCCACTAACATACATAGCGTTTCGGGCAAGTCCTTAATCTTAATTTTTCCTGGAATACGACCCGCCAAATCGTTTAACAACCAGGTACCCATTCATAACTGGGTGTACAGTTAAGGATTGACTCCCAGTTAATCCTCCCCCGGCCAGGACACGAATTCCGACCAAAGGGCTCGCGAAGCGTGGGGCGAATGTGTTACCACTGCGCCACGGGGACTGCTATAGATACATTGTTGATTATACAGTAGGCCAACAGGTATGAAATGTTTTACAATTTCAAATTTAATAATAAAGTGTTCAAGAGAATGTTTAAGATTCGTCACAAAGTTCACAGCATGAATATTCTTAAGTGACCGAGGCTCACTAACTTGCCAGAAGTGACTACTACAACTAAGGAAAATTCGCGCAGTGTCTCCACCTCATTGTCTGGTCCGTTCACTGCTGACCATACAATATGCCCAATTTTATGGGAGTTGTCGTAACTTTCAATACTGCAGCTTTCAGGTTGTTGGCCATTTCTAAATTCTTATAAATCTGAAGTAATTATTTTAATATATATGTTTTTAATATCTACATGAAATAGCCCAAAGTCATAATCTGTAGAAAGACAAAGGGATTTTTCAGAGACTATGACTGTTTTGTTATCCATGTAGCAAATGGTTCCTCTATTATTCCTGATGATCAGTAAGTATTTTTACGGGGACCTCCTACTTAGTCGGTAATTGTTACTATTTAATGAAACATCTCGACGACATCCCTCCTTGTGTCACTTAAGTTTACCAGACATGACCAAAAGGTAACCAGCCCTCACTGTATCTATAAAGCAAATAATCGTATCGTATCGATGAGGATACAATGACACAAGGTACATCATATTCTATGTGGTTCCTTGTGTAAGTATGGACACATATAAAGTGTGATGTGTAATATCTAAGAAGAATAAAATTACAACTTATGTGAGTATTAGCGGCTTAATTGTTTCTACAATCTTTCAGAAATTTAATGATCATAATTTGTTTATCGTACCCTAAACTAATGGTAACCTAAATTAATATTATATGATCTAACACTAATATTATATGACCCCTGAACTGATAGACACTGTAGTTTGCACTGTATACTAGCAGGAAGGATTCCTAAAATAATATAATAACGCCCTGAACTAGCCTAATAGCACCCTAAATTAATACAACTCTAACCTAGTCTAATAAGGAAGAGATTATGAGGATGTAAAACACTACTGAAGTCCTATTATCCGTTCACATTGTTCACTCTATTCAGTACAGTCTCCGTGGCGCAGTGGTAAGGCACTCGCCCCGCGCTTCGCGAGTGATTTGATCTGGCCTCGTATCCTGGCCGGGGAGGATTGACTGGGCGCCTATCCTTAAATGTACACCCCTGTTCACCCAGCAGTGAATGGATACCTGGTTGATTAACGATTTGGCGGTTCGCATTTCAGGGAAAATTAAGATAAAAGACATGCCAGAAACACTATGCGTGCTAGTGGCTGTACATGAATGCAAGAGCTCTTGTATGTGTGTGTGAATATATATATATATATATATATATATATATATATATATATATATATATATGTCGTACCTAATAGCCAGAACGCACTTCTCAGCCTACTATTCAAGGCCCGATTTGCCTAATAAGCCAAGTTTTCATGAATTAATGTTTTTTCGTCTACCTAACCTACCTAACCTAACCTAACCTAGCTTTTTTTGGCTACCTAACCTAACCTTACCTATAAATATAGGTTAGGTTAGGTTAGGTAGGGTTGGTTAGGTTCGGTCATATATCTACGTTAATTTTAACTCCAATAAAAAAAAATTGACCTCATACATAGAGAAAAGGGTTGCTTTATCATTTCCTAAGAAAAAAATTATAGTAAATATATTAATTCAGGAAAACTTGGCTTATTAGGCAAATCGGGCCTTGAATAGTAGGCTGAGAAGTGAGTTCTGGCTACTAGGTACGACATATATATATATATATATATATATATATATATATACATATATACATATATATATATATATATATATATATATATATATATATATATATATATATATATATATATATATATATATATATATATATATATGTATCCTGCATCTGCTCTCTCAGTCACGTGTTCTCGTTACTTCTGGCGCTGTTCAATTCTTTCAGTCTCCATTCTCATTATTATACCACTCCTTTTTCGTCTTTCTACTTCCTCCCTTTTACCCCTCTCTCACTCTCTTTCACACACAATCTCTTGCTCTCTCTCCCTCCCTCCCTTATCCCTCCTTGATTCTTTATCAGCATACAGCTTAACCATTTCTTTCCCCTCTTGGACTTGCGTCTGTCTGAGACGTAGCGAGTATAGAGAAACATTCTCACAAGATACACGAAGAAAAACGATGAATATCCATCCTGACTTACCAATCGTGTAGGGAATTTTTTTCAAGAAACTCAACACAATTTTCTTGAGATCCTCGTCGTCAGAGAAGCTACTGCGGAGCATTTTCTTACGGAGTTGACTCGATCCGCCACAATCTGACCCGACCTCTTCAGTTTCTGGTTTCTCAAAACTGACCGGACCAGCCGGTTAATGTGCCTGATAGCAACGATGTGAAGTACTGCATGCAAGTCTACAACGTTGCTGTTGTCGTCAGACCAGGATTCACATAATCCCTATGTGAGCACCTACGTGAGCACCTAGTGAGCACCTACGTGAGCACCTAGTGAGCACCTAGTGAGCACCTACGTGAGCACCTAGTGAGCACCTACGTGAGCACCTAGTGAGCACCTACGTGAGCACCTAGTGAGCACCTACGTGAGCACCTACATGAGCACCTACGTGAGCTGCACCTCTTACGACGATCATTGCAGCTCAGTCTGCATATGTACAAGCTTTTACGAGCTAAAAAAGTGGTCAATCTTAATGACGGGATTTTGTCCAACATAACTGCTTGTTTCTCAAGATCGTCAGAGAACCATCTAATCGTTCTTTGATAAGATGGTTGTTCAAGGATATGGTTGTTTATCCCATAAGATGATTGTTCCTCGCGACGTTCCACAAGACAGATGGCTGTTGAACAATGGAAACAGACTAGCGTTCTATTCTTTCATTATGAATAGACGCAATAACTGCGAAAATAAATTACGATGTGAGTGTTATGATATTTAATGGGCAGTTACCAAGCCGTCAGTAGTTACCGGATAGAAGAAAGTTGTGTAAGCAGGCAGTTATCGGAGAGTCGAAATATACCGGATAGTCAACACTTGCCTTTCATTATAATACTCGGAAGTTACCGGATAACAGTTAACCAGCAGTTGCAATTCACCGTTCAGCAGACAGTTAACAAATAACAGTAGTTATCGGCCAAGTGTTTTGACCGTGCACCCGGTGATTATCGGTAAGATAGCGGTTATCGGGTGACCGCCGTTGTGGACAAAATCGGCCATCATCCGAGACCTTCTGTCCGTAAACGCTCGAAATTTACCGTTGACCTTTGTTCAAGACATGAAGTGTACGTAGAGTTTTGTTCAGGAGGAAGGCGGCCACCTGCATGGTCCGCCAGTTTGCTTTCATTAACCAATCTAGCCTATTAACGACCATCAACAAACCAGGCTGTCAACAGTCACCAGACAATCAGCTGCTATCAACGTACAGTTATTATCTGATGGTATTCATCACCAGTTAGCGAGTATTATCAGTCCGCGGGCATCAATCAGGCAGTCATCTGTTGCCTTTATCGGAGAGCTAGCGGCCACACAGCGGCTGTCATCAGTCAGTGGTTATCATCAGACAGTCAGCTGTCATCACTGACCACACAGCGGTTATCATCACTCAGTGGTATCATCAAAGTAAGCGTACATCAACCTTTTCACAGTGGTTATCAGTCGGCTGTCATCATCGGACAGCTAGAAATCAAACAAAGGCTATCAACAGTCAGTGCTCATCATGAGATATCGATTGTCAAGACTAACAGAGCTCATCATCAGTTAACCAGAGTCCCTCAACGGACGGCGAGCACTCATCAGCATCATCACAGTGTCAGAAGCAATCATTAGAGAGCTTTCATTGTAGACAGTAAGCGCCCGCTACGAGACACAGCTGCTTGTAGTCATCAACCGTCGTTGAGTAAGTAATCATCACTGGATAACACAGTGCACAGTTACAAACCCATTAAGATTTCAACTTAGATTCAACAGAGCAGAAGAAGTTGTTAAACACGTGGGACAAAATCTTACTGAAGCGACCATACGAGTCATAAAAACTCATACTCCGCCCAAGTAAAACAGAAACAAGCAACACTTAGTGGGCAAGACAGAGGCTTAAGGCCCGCGCAGGAATATCCCTGAAAAAAAAAAATCCCTGGATAACGTAACTGTCTTCCTCTCACCAGGTTACGAAGTGTATATTAGAGTGTATAAAGTGTACATCAGCTAATGCTCATTTTTATACCTAGGTTAAGTTGGTTTTGGTTATCAACTTAGATTAAGTTGGTTTAGGTTACGTTTAGTTTAGGTTGGATTAGGTTAGGTCAGATTAGGCCTGGTTAGGTCATACAAAGCTAAGTTGAGTTTGATTAGGTTTGGTTTGGTTAGTTTATGATAGTTTAAGCCAGGTCAAGTAAGGGTTAAGTTTGATCTGTTAAGTTTCTCTGTTTGATCAGGTTAAGTTTACGTACATTAAGTTAGGTTAGGCTAGTTTAAGAATGGAGTAGGTCAGGTCAGGTTAGTTTAGTTCAAGACCGAATTACGTCAGGTTAGGTTATGTTTGGTTAGGTTAAGTTTAGGATCGTTAAGGTCACTATAGGACGGTGTAGATTTGGATCTACAAAATCTAACTTAAGTTTATGCTTGAGTTAGATTTTGGTATGTAGTTCAGGTTAAGTTAGGTTATAATTAGGTTATAATTAGGTTATTGCCTAATTAGGTTATTTTTGGTTTGCCTTAATTAGGTTATTTTAATTTAGGTTATATCAAGTTAGGGAAGGTAAGGTTGGTATTAGATTAAGGTGAGGTTGGGTTGGACTGTATCATGGTCAAGTTATATCTGAGTTAGGTTTGGTTATGGCAAGTTGGATCAGGTAATATTAAAAAGAATAAAGTACTTTTGACCAGACCAATTCGAGTTACAGTGCCAGATAGACCTTGGCGGATGACAGCACTGAAGGAAAGCTCGCTAAGATCACACAGTTTGCGCCGCATCTAAATATTTTTCAGCTGTTTTAGTATTACGAATTTAGTATTAAAACCGGATGGTATTACTGTATTAGTATTAAGCATTCAATTATTACGTTACTTTGCTCGACTTTGCATAAAAATACTACGTTACTTTAGGACTTTAAGTAACGTAATATTACATCCAAATAACGCAGTGACCCACGGGTCTCTAAAAATAGGAGAGGTAAGGCTAGATAAATCGAGATAGCCTCACTGAGCGGTGACAGTATCAGACCCCATGACTCGTGGGGGACTAATAATTAAAGAACAGCAAATATGACTCAATCGGCTATGGTTTCCTGGCCAATACATAGTCATCGGGAAGGAGGGAATCGCTGATGACTGGGAGTCATCAGTCAATGTGTAACCAGGGAACAGTCGCAGTTGTCGAGGGGGGGAGGGGGTGTGTTAAGGGCCGGTCTATGCTTGTGAGAGCGGTCGGTATAGTTGCCGGTAGATGTTTTTTATCGGGGTAGGGAGGGAGGGAGGGAGGGAGGCATATGGTTACTGCGACGTAATTGGCAGTTATCGGTCCATTGTGCGTTATCGAACTTTCATCTCCACTACCACCACCACCACCCACATCACTCTCCCTCACGAGAGAGAGAGAGAGAGAGAGAGAGAGAGAGAGAGAGAGAGAGAGAGAGAGAGAGAGAGAGAGAGAGAGAGAGAGAGAGAGAGAGAGAGAGAGAGAGAGAGAGAGAGAGAGAGAGAGAGAGAGAGAGAGAGAGAGAGAGAGAGAGAGAGAGAGAGAGAGAGAGAGAGAGAGAGAGAGAGAGAGAGAGAGAGAGAGAGAGAGACAGAGAGACAGAGAGACAGAGAGAGAGAGAGAGAGAGAGAGAGAGAGAGAGAGAGAGAGAGAGAGAGAGAGAGAGAGAGAGAGAGAGAGAGAGAGAGAGAGAGAGACAGAGAGACAGAGAGACAGAGAGAGAGAGAGAGAGAGGGAGAGAGAGAGATGTGTATATTACATTTAACAAAGCCAACACCCCACTTGCTGTTCCTCTAGCAAATTATAAGACAAACAGAGGCGGACACGAAAACACTGAGACGAGGACAGACAGACACCATGACAGATAATCACGAAAACAAACAGAATTCTAAATGAATACAAACGATTAGAACGCGGTATACAGAGACAGACAGACAGACAGACAGACAGACAGACAGACAGACAGACAGACAGACAGACAGACAGACAGACAGACAGACAGACAAGAACATGTAAAGTGAGAGAGAGATAAAGAGCCATATAATGCTAAATGCTAAACACACACACACACACACACACACACACACACACACACACACACACACACACACACACACACACACAGTGTGTGTGTGTGTGTTGATTGACAGTTGAGAGGCGGGACCAAAGAGCCAGAGCTTAACCCCCGCAAGCACAACTAGGTGAGTACAACTAGGTGAGTACACACACACACACAGATATTAGAAAGAACTTTTTTAGTGTGAGAGTGGTTGACAAATGGAATGCATTAGGCAGTGATGTGGTGAAGGCTGACTCCATACACAGTTTCAAGTGCAGATAGGATAGAGGCCAATAGGCTCAGAACCCTGTACAGCAAATAATTGACAGTTGAGAGGCGGGACCAAAGAGCAGAGCTCAACGCCCGCAAGCACAAATAGGTGAGTATTTTTGGCTGTTTGGACAGCACGCTAGACACGTAATCCTCTGGCCCGGGTTCGATTCCCGGCTTCTGCGAGAAACGAAATGGGCAGAGTTTCTTTCACCCTCATGCCCTTGTTACCTGGCAGTAAATAGGTACCTGGGAGTTAGACAGCTCTTACGGGTTGCTTCTTGTGTGTGTGTGTGTGTGTGTGTGTGTGTGTGTGTGTGTGTGTGTGTGTGTGTGTGTGTGTGTGTGTGTGTGTGTGTGTTTGTGTGTGTGTGTGTGTGTGTGTGTGCGCGTGCGTGTGCGTGTGCGTGCGTGCGTGTGTGTGTGTGTGTGTGTTTGTGTGTGTGTGTGTAGTAGGAAAAATAGTAGTTAGTAATAGTTGATTTATTGATTGACAGTTGAGAGGCGGGACCAAAGAGCAGAGCTCAACCCCCGCAAGCACAACTAGGTGAATACATGTAAAGAGACAGTGACACATAGGCCAACAGACAGAGAGAGACAGAGAGGGACGACCTCAGCGCGCCGTGACTAACCGTCCCAGACGCAACTGATGGACGGGAGTGAGTTTTGTGTGTCACGGGTCGTGTCACGGGCGCCTGACAGCTGGGTGGCCAGCGCTTCGGATTCGTAGTCCTGAGGTTCCGGGTTCGATTCCCGGTGGAGGCGGAGACGAAATGGACAAAAAGTTTCTTTCACCCTGATGCCCCTGTTACTTAGCAGTAAATAGGTACCTGGGAGTTAGATAGCCGCAACCAGGCCTCCACCACCAGGAAGCAGCCCGTGACAGCTGACTAACACCCAGGTACCTATTTTACTGCTAGGTAACAGGGGCATAGGGTGAAAGAAACTCTGACCATTGTTTCTCGCCGGCGCCTGGGATCGAACCCAGGACCACAGGATCACAAGTCCAGCGTGCTGTCCGCTCGACCGACCGGCTCCCTAAATTAAAACTCCCTAAAAAAAAAATAAGGAGGAAGTAAATAAAAACAGAACAAAGTCCACGATGGAAGGAAAGAAGTAGATAAGGACACAACTGACTCCACCGCGGGAGGAGGAAGTAGACAAGGAGACAAAGGACTAAGGAGGTAGGAGAAGGAAGCAACTTGACCCAACAAGGCAGTTAACACTGGGAGAGAGACACACCAGACAGCTGGCCACGTACAGTAACTGCTCCACAGTTAACACGTAATGGTGGAAGGTATTGGGGGAACTAAGCCGTAAAGGCCATGATATTGTCAATTTATTTAGTGTCTACTTTCATTCATGCGTTGGGTTGGACGGTAGAGTGACGGTCTTGCTTCGTGCAGGTCAGCGTTCAATCCCCGATCGTCCAAGTGGTTGGGCACAATTCCTTTTCCCCCGTCCCATCCTAAATCCTTAACTTCATCCCTTTCCAGTGCTATATAGTCGTAATGGCTTAACGCTTTCTCGACTTTCAGTGGCCTGGTGTACAGATTCCCAAACTCTTTTGTTTCTTGGATATCTAAATTGGCAGATTTGTATGGAGCGTTTCTTAAGAACGCAATGTATATATTCACTACTCAGTTACTGAAGAAAGGATCTGATATGCCTCTGGCACATTCGAGTCCTTGGCTGATCTATACCATTTGAGTAATTTTGTATGTAGCAATCATGCCTCCCCTGTTTGTTCTCTTTGCTTTCTATTGCTAGAAGTTTAATTACTTTAGCGTCTTCTTGTAAATTCTACCGCTCACCTCTGGTACAATAGTCGGGTGACGTAACTCTGGATTGTTTCCAGAATCATTTTGTGTTTAACAAGATATGATCCAGGCTGGTGCCATTATTCCAGTGATGGCCAGTCATTTCTACATGGTCATGAACTATTCCGTCTCAAATTTCTGAAGGCGGATTTTTATGTTGGCCAGGCTTACAAATGCCGCTGATGACATTCAGTTGATGTAAGCTTCAGAAGACTGTTTCAGTCTAATATCAAACCACAGGAATTTTTCCGTCTGTCAAGGTGGGTGTCTTCACCAAGCTAGTTCTTCGTGACCTATGGCTTGCTCGTCTATTACATGGGCGTAATGGACAATTAGATAGTAAAAATTGGTACTATTCACTTTTATATCGTCCAAAAATTTTTACCTGAAAAGAAAACTTAAATATTCCTAGGTCTACTATAGCACATATATGTACTGTATTAGGCCTCAGATAGTGTGTATTGGGCCTAGGATAATTAGGTTAGGTTACGTTTTCTTTGCAACTTCAGTACCAAATAGGTTTTTCCAAATTCAACAATACAGATGTCTACGTTCTAATTGCCTTTTACGTCAATATATGTACTATGGTCCTCATCGTTACTATACGTACTACCAAATCAAGAGGATGGGCTGTTATACGTAAACGTAAAAGATCAAAACATCAGTCTTAAAAAAAAACATATAAACCACATTGAACTGAAAATGTCTTTTCATCTGAGTGAGCTTTCAGAAATAACTGTCTTCGTCGGAGATAAGAATAGTATAAGGCTTTCTCTTGAGCTTCCATCCTCTGTTCTGTTAGAAGTATTAAAACAGGAAGATAGCATGAGACTTCAAGATGACCTGGATAAACTGAAAAAAATGGTCCAACAAATGGCTATATGAGTTCAATTTAAATAAATGTAAATTAATGAAAATAAGTGTAGGTAGCAGGAGGCTGGACACGTGGTACCAATTAGTAGATGAAATCCTGCAAGAGTCGGGTAGAGAGAAAGATCTGGGAGTTAATATCACACCGAACCTGTCCTCTGAAGCCCACACCAAAAGAGTATCATCAGCGGAATATGCTTGGTTGGCTACCATAAAAACTGCCTTTAGAAACTTGTGTAATGAATCATTCAGAACCTTGTTTGCCGCATGTTAGACCCATCCTGGAGAATGCGCCTGCTAGCTGGTCCCCATTTCTAGTCAAGCACAAGGAAGTTCAGAGGTATGCCACTAGACTAGTCCCAGAGCTGAGAGGTATGAGTTACAAGGAAGGCTACTTAACGTCACTGGAAGACGTAAGAGCTAGCGGGACATATGATTACTACCTTCAAAATTCTCAGAGGAACTGACAAGATAAATAAAGACAAACTATTTCGGACGGGTTGAACACGAACAAGGGGACACAGGGGTAAATCTGGTATCTAAATCCGTCAGAGACATTAAAAGAAATGTTCAGTGTCAGAGCAGTTAACAAATGTAATGCATTAGGAAATAATGTGGTGTAAACAGGAAAGTGTACATCAGTTTATTGAATGTTGAGAGACGGAGCCAATGAGCCGAAGCTCAGACCCCCGAAACCAAAAGCAGGTGAGCACAACCAGGGAGTTCAGCCACACGCACACAAAACAGAACAAGATACACCTCCGTAACGCCACCGCCACGATTCCAATTAGCAGTAAGCTACAACATCTCATTGTACCTGAGACACTCTATCATCATCTAATACAGGTATTAATTGTTACACCGCCTGTGTTTGCCCAGGACCCTACATTATCATTAGTTCTAACTGCATTGTTCCCCCACACCAAACACCCGGACGGTCAGTTGCACACCAACAGCGCTTCTCCATCGCACAATACAACCCAATCATTAGCGGCACACATTACCTTGGTCTCCACGCTCATTTCCCAGACTGATGATGTTCGATATTAGAGGAATGAATTTGTTCTTTTTGAGGATCTTCTTCACGCCATTTTTCATATTTCTAAGTTCAAGGTGTTACGAAAATAATTAATAATGCTAAGTAAGTAGTTATGAAGAGAAGGCAGCAAGCTGGGAAGACAACGTCCTACAAAGACAAGCAAGGGGTATTTTTGTGTCCCCTCTAAGTCAAAGACGTCACTATTTTCCATGTAATGTTCATCTCTGGTGATTATTCTGTCCATCGTATCAGTTTCATAAATCTGACATGTGTTATATTTAAAGTTCTCGATTTTGTTCTTTTCCTATAAATATCTTCAAATGAGAATTGACAGATGGTACGACACGCCAGGAACTAGTCGCACACCGGCTGAACACCCATGAACACACGCTTTCCACAACGGCGGAATCTACACTAACCCATTAAGCTTTCCTGTGGTGATACCCATTAGCCCCGCACGATTTGTATGCCCAACCACCGCATTTAGAGCAGGCTATCCGTATGCGTTCGGACCTACTTGACGCATTGGGTTGAGAACAGATATATTTTCCAAGCCTGAGGCAGCATTTGGCACGTGTAGTTCTTGTCTTGGGACATGTGTATAGGCTAAATTATGAGGTTAGGTTAGGTTAGCTTACAATAGGGGAAAGTTACTTGAAGTAGGTTGGGTTAGGTTACAATAGGTAGGGTTGCGTTAAGTTTGGTTAGATTAAATTGAGTTAGGTTACAATAGGTAAGGTTGCGTTCAGTTTGGTTAGGTTAAATTGAGTTAGGTTACAATAGGTAAGATTGCGTTAAGTTTGGTTAGGTTAAATTCAGTTAGGTTACAATAGGTAATATTGCGTTAAGTTTGGTTAGGTTATATTGGGATAGGTTCCAATAGGTTACTCTTGGTGCCACACCATGGACGGGTCCTAGCCCGCCTTTTGAGTTCGAATCTCCGTTTTCGGCGACCCACCTTAACACCCCCCTCCCCTCACCCATCCAGAGCCCAACCACACCCGTTAAGTTTGTTACGTTAAGTTACGTTAAGTTTGGTTAGGTTAAAATGGGTTAATTTACAATAGATAAGATTGCGTTAAGTTAGGTTAGGTTAAATTGGGTTAAGTTGCAATAAGTAAAGTCACGTTAAGTTAGGTTAAAACTGGTAGTTTTGAGCCTGCTGACGGAAGACTGATGCTGTGAAAGTACTCTGAGTATGTGTGAAGGATGAGTGCGTGTGTAGGAAGTATTGGAAAGTGTGAGTGTGTGGAATTCAAGGTGTGCAAGCCCAGCTTCTCCTGTATCATTCATTGGTGTTTATTGTTTTTCTTTTATTGCAGTTTTTGTGTTTCATTTGTATTGAACATTAGATTTTTGACCGAGTATCCGTAGCCGTCACGTTGCGATTTTGTTTTATTTCAATTTTTTTTTATCAGAAATTTCACGTTTGTTGTATTTAGTCCTACAACCGCGGTCATTCTCTGTGTTTGTTTCATGTTAACAACAATTGTATTTTTTTCGCATCATGTTTCCAGTCAATGCCTTTTTTCCCTCGGCCGACAATTAATGCATTCCGATTTTTGTATTAGTGGTCAATGCATTCTGGGTTATGTACTGGCGGTCAATGCATTCTGGTTTTGTATTAATGGTCAATGCTTTCTCGGTTTTGTATTAATGGTCAATGCTTTCTCGGTTTTGTAGTAATGGTCAATGCATTCTCGGTTTTGTATTAATGGTCAATGCATTCTTAGTTTTGTATTAATGGTCAATGCATTCTTAGTTTTGTATTAATGGTCAATGCATTCTTAGTTTTGTATTAATGGTCAATGCATTCTTAGTTTTGTATTAATGGTCAATAAATTCTTGGCTTTGTATTAATGGTCAATGCATTCATGGTTTTGTATTAATGGTCAATGCATTCTTAGTTTTGTATTAATGGTCAATGAATTCTTGGCTTTCTATTAATGGTCAATAAATTCTTGGCTTTGTATTAGTGGTAAATGCATTCATTTTCTTTTTATTAGTGTCCTAAGAATTCGGGTTTTTGCATTATTGATCAATGTATTTTAGCTTCTGAATCAGTGATCAATGCCATTTGGGTTCTGAATCAGTGGTTAATGCATTCTAAGTTTTGTATTACTGATCAATGCATTCTGGTTTTTGTATCAGAGGTCAAAACTTTCTGTTTTAAATATTAGTTGTCAATGCATTTTGTCTTTGTAGTACTGGTTAATGCAATATCATTTCAGTATTAGTTATCAATGTGTAGTTTCCGGTAGTCTCGACATTTCTTGTATTTACAACTGTTGCACCGTTCTCAACTGGCCGCCCATTGCCAGCTATTGCATCATGGGTGTGATTCTACACATTTGTGTTTTTGTATCTGAAAAATTGCGCTGTACTAGCTGTAGCTGAGAATCTAAAGACTTTGTATTCATGCTGTATTTCAATTGGCTGATATATTTAGGTTATATCACTACAGTTTGCTGTATTTTTCCGTTAACTGTATATACGCTTTTGATACAAGGGCATCTCAATCGATTGCTGTATTTTAGCTGTATTCATGATGAATGTTGTATATTGTCTGTATCTCAACATTATACATAGAAATTGCTGTATTTTTATAGGATATCCTTACCGGGTGGTGTATGAATATCATGTGGATTCCTGTAATCAAATGTATTTCGTCCCAATATCAACCGAATGTTAGATTTGAGTGACTATGCCAATCATTATGTTAGAATCGTATCTTTTAACACCGAACATTGCATTATTGTAGCAAATTTGCTGATTGAGCCCTGCCAATTAAGTCGTCCTTTTAGCTTATATTGTATTATGGTCGCGCCCATTGTATTATATAATCATCGACTGCTGTAAATCTATTATGAACTGTATCTGGGTGTTTGTTTTTTTCATGGCCGATTGTATACAACAAATTGCAGTAATCACTAAAATACTGACAATAATATCAATAAAATACAAAATTTTATAATGAGAGTTATAAAAACAAATTTAAATAGTACAAAAAATCCAGACAGGTATTTTAGAAAGGGTCCGATGACACACAAGTGAGTCCGTCCTCTCGGGCGTTCACAGCCTCAGTGACCTCATGTACTAAATTGTCCGAACCAGACCTTACCCACGAACAGAAAACGGGATATCACGTCAATTTTAACGAGCCGCGATGATTTTTTTTCGAATATGAGTTTAGCCCAAGGGGTCATACACGTCAATCTATTGACGTGTATGGACAGTACAATACAATATGATGTACTGTCCAAGAGGACGGAGTGAATGAATAACCTGGTGTTGCTATCAGAAAAAAACGACAGAAACGACCGCCATGACAGTTCTGGAAAGCATAAGAGACAAATACAGAAAAAGTCTTTATTTCACCTCCACCGTCTTTGGTCCAAGCTACTTTGGTCCACGTCTTCCAGTTATCAGGGTTCAGACTTTTCAGCTCATCTTCTGTAGCTTTCAGCCTTTACTGTTTGGTATATTAGTAACTTATTCGTAAGATAATAAATATAAGTAAATTTGTAACTTTTACTATTCGTAACTTATTCTTTGACTTTGTTACAGTTCTTTTACTTACACCTTTTTTTCTTTTTACACAGGTGGGTACAAGACAGACGACTGCTGACTCCTGTAAGCAGGCTGAGAGCTGCAGGCTGAGAGCTGCAGACTGAGAGCTGCAGGCTGAGAGCTGCAGGCTGAGAGCTGCAGACTGAGAGCTGCAGGTGAACATTCTGTTCATTCAAAACAAAACTTTTCTCACATATAAATTAATATTATTATATATTAGCATTTGTGCGTATTTAGACACTGGGTAGGTTAGATTAGGTGCTTAGGTTCTGTTGGCGATTATTTGTATTTGTAGTACGTGGGTGAAGCATTTACAGCGTTGGTGTTCGAACAAAAGCCGTCGGCGAAGCACTTGTTCCGGAAGTGTTCGAACGTTATCAGTTGTGAGTCGGGTGTAAACTGTTTTTCATTCATAAATAGGGGGGTTTGGCGGAATCATGGAATGGACTTTGGGTCTTTGTTTGGAGGACGGGCTGCGCGAAACGCGGGTTACGAATGCGTTACTACTGCGCCACGTGGACCCTCAGTTCTATCAATTGCTTCCTGTCATAGATATTCTGAGATATTGATTTCACCATGTTTTCTTTTGGTGTTTTTTTAGCTTGTTTCTTTCTTCTAATGATGCATTTTTTCTTGACACACAATATTCTCATTTACTCTATCTGACTTTGAGTGTTGAAATTCTTTTCCCGTTCCTGCTTGTCTTCCCTCGTATCTTTTTCTTAATTATTGCCTTTGTTTTCATTAGTTGCCAGTCAGAGCCTCAAGTTGTTCTCGCAATCTTTTTTGTGTCATTCAAAGTGTCTGTCTCGTGATGCAGTGGCTTCTGATTCTCCTGTTTATTGTGATAAATGCTTTTTACACTATCGTATTGGTCCAAATACCTGTCATTGAATTGACTCGTTTCACCTACACTCATTGTTGTATATCTATTGTTCCTATGTATGTGTGTACATGTGTGTGTGTATGTGTGTGTGTGTGTGTGTGTGTGTGTGTGTGTGTGTGTGTGTGTGTGTGTGTGTGTGTGTGTGTGTATGTGTATGTGTGTGTGTATGTGTATGTGTGTGTGTATGTGTGTGTGTGTGTGTGTGTATGTGTGTGTGTGTGTTTATGTGTATGTATATGTACGTGCGTGTGTTTGTTTTCAGGGTCCATTCATATTCGAGAACGAGTCTCAATATATAAACCACCTACAACTCTTTTTGCTCGAATGCGAATGGAACTTTAAACAGACAATCCGAATCTCCTTTTCAATTTCAAAAGCTCTGTTGCTTGGAGGATGTGTCTAGTGGTGTCAAAACAAAAATTATATACGCATGTCTATATCAATTCCAAAAGTTTGTGATGTTTTTGCTCCCCCACAAAAATTTTTACATCGATTATACAACAAAAAAAGAATTGTCGAGGATATTTATTTAATAAAGCGCTATCTTCTTAAATTCCAAAAATTTCTTCGTAAGATTTAACAAACTAAAATAATAGTAATTATAACTGTCAACAGAACGTGATCAGCTAGTAAGATTAACTAGAACTTGGAAGGTGTATGAGGTCTGAGTGAAAGAACCGTGTTTCGAACATCGGGGATCGAACACCGATCCTGCATAAAGCGAAGCTATCGTTGCCCAGGTATCGCCTTAATACCGCTCACGTAAGAAGCCCAGCTGGTACTTCTATACAGTCGACACATTATTAAAGAGTGGACGTCCCAGCTGTGTGAATATTTCCATTCGACATTAGTCTTGTCGAATGTCGATAACCTGAGCCATTATTTTTTCTCTGAGCATCAACTTGGACTTCTAGGTTAAGCGACAGACTCGTTCTTTGCAGGGCCAGCGTTCGATCACCAATAGTCCAAGTTCCTTTACACCGCTCTTTCGCTTCCTCAATATATTTTAGTTTCCTGTCCATCATAGTGCTATATAGTTAAACCGGCGGCTTAGCAGGTGTAGGAGTAGTGAGGAGTTGCAGCAGTACTGAGGAGGGGAAATGATTAGTGAGATTAGCGAGCAGGTGCAAGTGTAGTGAGCAGGTGCAAGTGTAGTGAGCAGGTGCAAGTGTAGTGAGCAGGTGTAAGAGTAGTGAGCAGGTGCAGGAGTAGTGAGCAGGTATAAGAATAGTGCAGTGCAGTTATGACAAAATATATAACCGCAATGGTCCCGGGTTCGATTCCCGGGCAGAGCGAGACGCTTGGACACGTTTTTCTATACCTGATGCTTTTGTTTACCTAGCCGTAAATAGTGCCCCATAAGGCAAGAGTTTAGGGTTGTACCCTAAACCCTTGTTTGGTAACCAGACAGGAAGCGCTTGACCTTGGCAGGTATATCTGCCACCTGATATGTCACACTGTGTCTATCCAGTATAACCGATCAGGCAGTTGTTTGTACCTTTTACACTCAACAATGCAGATATTTACACCATGCATACCGCAAGGCAGCTTTTTACACCAAGTATACTCGACAAGTCAGAAGTTTACACCAAACACACCAGACACGACAGGTGATTATACCACACACATCCGACAAAGCAGGTACTTACATCATGCACTTCCGACAAATCTATGATAACGCGAAACTTAACAGTTGACTTTAAAGTAATTTTATCTCTTATTTTAATATTAGCTGTAACGGAGGTTACTGTTGGCTGTAAACACCAACAGTTTCGCTGTTTCTCGTCCATTCACTAACAAATGTTCACTTGTCTGAGCCTGATCCCTTGATCGTTCGTTGCCCCTAAATCAACAAGAGCACTTGTCTGAGAGCGGGGGAAAGTTAGTGGGAAGTCTGTTTCTGTGACTTGGTTTTTCTTCATGAATTCGTTTATTTTTCGGGAAGCTCAACCAAACATTACTTGGTTACGCAAAATGCAACCGATTCATCCAGGCTTTTATGCAATGTAATTGCACTAACCTGATTTATTCCCGGGTGCATATGTTGGCCTCATCCGTATACATCAACCACGGGCAAGGAACGGGACGCCAGTCGTCCGTGCCGGGATGGCAAGAGGCACAGGAAGACCTTGAAAGCACACTTCACTAACCATAAACACGAAGTCTACTTTCCTCAACACACAACACGAGTCCCGCCGGCCGCCGCCGCCCACCAAAACCACCCATGTACTAGTTAAGGTGCTGGACCCTGTGCCCAGTTTTGTCAAACGAGCTTTTCATAGTTTAAACGCCACGAACGTTTTTGTGTTTGTTTTCATGGTTCAGTTTTGGGCTTAAGGCGTATCAACGTCCAACACAACAGCTTTCTGACAAACCGCAATTGTAATTAACCCTGAATATAGTCTAAGGCAAAAGTGAACTTTCAGTGTATACTCCGTGAAGCCGAGTATACTCTATGTATACATCCCTTGAGTGTTTTTTATATGAATGACAACTTTGCAGTGTGGGAGGATAGAGTTGGGTAATATTTGTTTGTCTTTACTGTTTACAAAACAGAAAAAAAACACCAAAAACGTTCGCGGCGTTTAAACTATGAAAAGCTCGTTTGACAAAACTGGGCACAGGGTCCAGCACCTTAACTAGTACATGGGTGGTTTTGGTGGGCGGCGGCGGCCGGCGGGACTCGTGTTGTGTGTTGAGGAAAGTAGACTTCAGTGTTTATGGTTAGTGAAGTGTGCTTTCAAGGTCTTCCTGTGTCCTCTTGCCATCCCGGCACGGACGACTGGCGTCCCGTTCCTTGCCCGTGGTTGATGTAGACGGATGAGGCCAACATATGCACCCGGGAATAAATCAGGTTAGTGCAATTACATTGCATAAAAGCCTGGATGAATCGGTTGCATTTTGCGTAACCAAGTAATGTTTGGTTGAGCTTCCCGACAAATAAACGAATTCATGAAGAAAAACCAAGTCACAGAAACAGACTTCCCACTAACTTTCCCCCGCTCTCAGACAAGTGCTCTTGTTGATTTAGGGGCAACAACGATCAAGGGATCAGGCTCAGACAAGTGAACATTTGTTAGTGAATGGACGAGAAACAGCGAAACTGTTGGTGTTTACAGCCAACAGTAACCTCCGTTACAGCTAATATTAAAATAGAGATAAAATTAATTTAAATGTCCAACTGTTAAGTTTCGCGTTATCATAGATTTGTCGGAAGTGCACTGATGTAAATACCTGCTTTGTCGGGTGTGTGTGGTATAATCACCTGTCGTGTCTGGTGTGTTTGGTGTAAACTTCTGACTTGTCGAGTATACTTGGTGTAAAAAGCTGCCTTGCGGTATGCATGGTGTAAAAAGCTGCCTTGCGGAATGCATGGTGTAAATATCTGCATTGTAAAAGGTATAAACAACTGCCTGGTCGGTTATACTGGATAGACACGTGTGACATATCAGGTGGCAGATATATCTGGCAAGGTCAAGCCCTTCCTGCCCTAAACTCTTGCCTTACTTCTTGGTACCCATTCACTCCTAGGTAAACAGAAACATCAAGTATAGAAAAACGTGTCCAAGCGTCTCGCTCTGCCCGGGAATCGAACCTGGGACCATTGCGGCTTTTATTCTTATCATAACTGCGCTTTAAATGTCGTCGTCAATACCTTCACTCCTGCTTATCCTTTAGGTAGACTCTTACACCTGCTCACTACTTTGCACATGCTCACTACTCTTACACCTGCTCACTACTCTTATACCTGCTCACTAATCTTGCACCTGCTCACTATTCTTGCACCTGATCACTACTCTTACACCTGCTCACTACTCATACACCTGCTGGATAAGGATTTGTGGTGGGACGAGGGGAAGGAATGGTGCCCAACCACTTGGACAGTCGGGGATTGAACGCCGACCTGCACGAAGCGAAATTGTCGCTCTGCCGTCCAGCCCAAGTGGTTGATCAGGTTCACCCTTGGCTCATGTTATTTTCTTTCTATTTGTTATATAAGACAATTGTTCAAGAGCGCCCGGATATGAGAGCATGAGGGCCAGGATATGAAGGCATGTGAGCCAGGATATGAGAGCATGAGGGCCAGGATATGAAGGCATGTGAGCCAGGATATGAGAGCATGAGGGCCAGGATATGAAGGCATGTGAGCCAGGATATGAGAGCATGAGGGCCAGGATATGAGAGCATGAGGGCCAGGATATGAGAGCATGAGGGCCAGGATATGAAGGCATGTGAGCCAGGATATGAAGGCATGTGAGCCAGGATATGAAGGCATGTGAGCCAGGATATGAAGGCATGTGAGCCAGGATATGAAGGCATGTGAGCCAGGATATGAAGGCATGTGAGCCAGGATATGAAGGCATGTGAGCCAGGATATGAGGGCATGTGAGCCAGGATATGAGGGCATGTGAGCCAGGATATGAAGGCATGTGAGCCAGGATATGAGGTCATGTGAGCCAGGATATGAGAGCATGAGGGCCAGGATATGAGGGCATGTGAGCCAGGATGTGAGGGCATGTGAGCCAGGATATGAAGGTATGTGAGCCAGGATATGAGGGCATGTGAGCCAGGATATGAGAGCATGAGGGCCAGGATATGAGGGCATGTGAGCCAGGATATGAGAGCATGAGGGCCAGGATATGAGGGCATGTGAGCCAGGATGTGAGGGCATGTGAGCCAGGATATGAGAGCATGAGGGCCAGGATATGAGGGCATGTGAGGCAGGATATGAGGGCATGAGGGTCAGAATATGAGGGCATGAGGGTCAGAATATGAGGGCATGTGAGCCAGGATATGAGGGCATGAGGGTCAGAATATGAGGGCATGTGAGCTAGGATATGAGGGCATGAGGGTCAGAATATGAGGGCATGTGAGCTAGGATATGAGGGCATGAGGGTCAGAATATGAGGGCATGTGAGCTAGGATATGAGGGCATGAGGGTCAGAATATGAGGGCATGTGAGCCAGGATTTGAGGGCATGAGGGTCAGAATATGAGGGCATGTGAGCTAGGATATGAGGGCATGAGGGTCAGAATATGAGGGCATGTGAGCCAGGATATGAGGGCATGAGGGTCAGAATATGAGGGCAGGCGTCGCCCCAACTCAGCCGTCTGCAGGAGCGCCTCTCCTCTCATCCCTCACTGGTTACCTGTTCACTTGCTTCACACGGACCATGGTTCGGACCCCAGCTGGCGCGTTGGCAGCCTCCTTCGGGTGTCGACCTGCCCTCGTCACCACGCCCAGCCCCCTTCTTACACCTCTAACCCCCCCCTTCTTCATTTCTACCCCCCCTCTTACACCTCTATCTCCCTATTACATCTATTCCACCCCTTTTACACTTCTACTCCCCCTTCTTACACCTCCACTCCTCGTCCCCCTTACACCTCTACCACCCTATTATAAGTCTACGACCCTCTTGAACCTCTACATACCCTCTTAAATCTCTGCAATCTTCTTAAATCTCTACAACCCACCTTAAACAACTACAACCCACCTTAAACAACTACAACCCACCTTAAACAACTACAACCCACCTTAAACAACTTCATCCATCTTAAACAACTACAACCCGCCTTAAACAACTACAACCCACCTTAAACAACTACAACCCGCCTTAAACAACTACAACCCACCTTAAACAACTACAACCCGCCTTAAACAACTACAACCCGCCTTAAACAACTACAACCCACCTTAAACAACTACAACCCACCTTAAACAACTACAACCCGCCTTAAACAACTACAACCCACCTTAAACAACTACAACCCACCTTAAACAACTTCAACCCACCTTAAACAACTACAACCCACCTTAAACAACTTCATCCATCTTAAACCTCTTCAATCCTCTTAAACATTTATGGCCTTTTTCTTTAAAGGTTTTAAAACTTTATGCCTTAATTTTTCCTCCCTTTATGCCTTATTCTTGACTCATTTGTATTGGTCTACTTGTTTCCACCTGACCCCATATTAGTATAAATCCAACACGCTTTGTAATTTCTTATCACTTGAGAATGAACCATGCAGGTTCGAAACGTTGTGTAATTTCATAATAAGTGTAATACATTCTACAGTTTTGTTTCCTTTCTTCACCTCGAGCGTGGATGACTTTCGGAGAACTCCTCTTCCAGATAAACCAAGATGCAAGAGCACTAGTTAGAGGGATAGAAGCCTTAAACAAGAAAATAATTAATACAGAATATGCAGTCATACTCAATGAAACGTGAATAAATGTAAACCTGCTGCCAGTATACACTAGTCCTCTTTAACCTTTACAACCCACCTGTAACTTCTGTAACAATACCATACTCGTCTTCCACTTACTCATCCATTCCCCACCCCTTCCCCCCCAATACACCTCTGTAACTATGTCATACACGTCTGCATCATACTCATCTATCATCACTTCATACACCATGTACCAGCACACAGTACACAACTACTACCGCCCCCATACACCCCGTCACTACTCAACCTCTCTCTACATCATGCAGAAATCGCCACCAAAAATAATTGATTCACCTCAGGTCTCCAAGGAGAGACTCGCCCCACAGTCAACACTGCTGCTCCCTCCCCCCTTCAGCCCTCGCCAGACTCGCCTCCCTGAAGGGACGTACAACACTCCTCCCTACCCCCGTGCGGGTCATCCTCAGGGCTAGTTCTGGTAGTTCACAGCCCCTGCAGCCTCCATTTTCCTCGCCCCGCTCCCCAAATCCCCCCAAATCTAGCTTCTGGGGAACGCAGAATGACCCAGTCAATACATCCTGGTCCGTCTCTCTCTCTCTCTCTCTCTCTCTCTCTCTCTCTCTCTCTCTCTCTCTCTCTCTCTCTCTCTCTCTCTCTCTCTCTCTCTCTCTCTCTCTCTCTCCCTCTTTCCATGGCTAAGTGCTGAACCCTCATTAAAACAGGTAACTAGGGTGAAACTGTCAAAACAGCAGAGAGACGGTAATTATAGGGTCATTTTACCCCTGGTGGAATGCATGAGGAGGCGGGATTACAGCCAGACTCTGCTCCCTGATGTGACATACACGAGTCCCTCTGTGGGGCCTCCCTGCATGATGCCTCCCTTCATGATGCCTCCCTTCATGATGCCTCCCTGCATGATGCCTCCCTGCATGATGCCTCCCTTCATGATGCCTCCCTGCATGATGCCTCCCTGCATGATGCCTCCCTGCATGATGCCTCCCTGCATGATGCCTCCTTGCATGATGCCTCCCTGCATGATGCCTCCCTGCATGATGCCTCCCTGCATGATGCCTCCCTGCATGATGCCTCCCTGCATGATACCTCCCTGCATGATGGCTCCCTGCATGATGCCTCCTTGCATGATGCCTCCCTGCATGATGCCTCCCTGCATGATGCCTCCTTGCATGATGCCTCCCTGAATGATGCCTCCCTGCGTGATGGCTCCCTGCAGGATGCCTCCCTGCATGATGGCTCCTTGCATGATGCCTCCCTGCATGATGCCTCCCTGCATGATGCCTCCTTGCATGATGCCTCCTTGCATGATGCCTACCTGCATGGTGGCTCCTTGCATGATGCTTCCCCGTATGATGTCTCCCTGCATGATGCCTCCCTGCATGATGCCTCTCTGCATGATGCCTCCATGCATGATGCTTCCCTGCATGATGCCTCCCTGCATGATGCCTCCTTGCATGTTGCCTCCCTGCATGATGCCTACCTGCATGGTGGCTCCTTGCATGATGCCTCCCTGCATGATGCCTCCCTGCATGATCCCTCCTTACATGATGCCTCCTTGCATGATGCTTCCCTACATGATGCCTCCCTGCATGATGCCTCTCTGCATGATGCCTCCCTGCATGATGCCTCCCTGCATGATGCCTCCCTGCATGATGCCTCCATACATGATGCCTCCTTGCATGATGCTTCCCTACATGATGCCTCCCTGCATGATGCCTCTCTGCATGATGCCTCCCTGCATGATGCCTCCCTGCATGATGCCTCCCTGCATGATGCCTCCATACATGATGCCTCCTTGCATGATGCTTCCCTACATGATGCCTCCCTGCATGATGCTTCCCTACATGATGTCTCCCTGCATGATGCCTCTCTGCATGATGCCTCCCTGCATGATGCCTCATGTAAATATACTTCACATGAAGAGGGGACTATGACGCTGGGGGCTGTGAAGCAGGGCTGATGTTGAGCTCTCTGGGATCCTACTTTAATGGTGTTCTAATACAAGATTCTTGTTACATGAGGTCTGATGTTATGGGCTCTCTTAAACATCTTGAGCAATGGTACAGTTGTTGACATTATTTTTTTTTTGTTGGGGTTATAATCCTGGTGTAATTGTGCTGCATATTTATGGTGTTGTGGGGTGATACAGATGCGATGAAATGGTGTTGTGTTGTGTAGTGTTGTAGACAGTGCTATGGCGTGGTATAAACTTGGTGTTAGTGAGAGATGTGTGTTTCCGCTTCCAAGACCACTAGCGCATAGATACATTTCGAAGTGTGAATGAATAAGTACACACGCACGCACGCATACACACACAGTAGGCTCAGGAATCTGTACATCAGTTGATTGACAGTTGAGAGGCGGGACCAAAGAGCCAAAGCTCAACCCCCGCAAGCACAAATAGGTGAGTACAAATAGGTTAGTACACACACACACACACACACACACACACACACACACACACACACACACACACACACACACACACACACACACAGGCCAATCCTGGAGTATGCAGCCCCAGCATGGAGTCCATATCTAGTCAAGGATAAGACTAAACTGGAAAAGGTTCAAAGGTTTGCCACCAGACTAGTACCCGAGCTGAGAGGTATGAGCTACGAGGAGAGACTACGGGAATTAAACCTCACTTCGCTGGAAGACAGAAGAGTTAGGGGGGACATGATCACCACATTCAAGATTCTAAAGGGAATTGATAGGGTAGATAAAGACAGTCTATTTAACACAAGGGGAACACGTACAAGGGGACACAGGTGGAAACTGAGTGTCCAAATGAGCCACAGAGATATTAGAAAGAACTTTTTTAGTGTCAGAGTGGTGGACAAATGGAATGCATTAGGAAGAGATGTGGTAGAGGCTGACTCCATACACAGTTTCAAGTGTAGATATGATAGAGCCCGATAGGCTCAGGAATCTGTAGACCTGTTGATTGACGGTTGAGAGGCGGGACCAAAGAGCCAGAGCTCAACCCCCGCAAACACAACTAGGTGAGTACACACACACACACACACACACACACACACACACACACACACACACACACACACACACATACACACACACACACACACACACACACACGTTTTAATAACAGTAAGCAAATGGAACAAACTAAAAGGGGCAAGAAAAGAAGCTAAATCCGTACATAGTGTTAAAAAGCAGATTTGACTAGAAGATCACTTAAACAAAGTACCTTACCTGGGGAGTACTAACGCTTGTGGGCTGAGCATAATCACGTAGTTATTCATCCTGAAACAAAACTACATCTTCCGTCTCCATGAAGAGGCTGTCCTATCTGGATTGCTTGTATGTTCTTTAAGAGGTTGAGTTGAGTCCTGACACTCTATAGCGAGTGCCTGCCTCTCCCTGTGAGAAGCAAGGAATGTAAAACCCTATTTAGCTTCTTAAATCTTCAAGAAGTATATTGTAAGGTACTTGTCAGCTTACATCTTCAAGTAGCTGGTTTCCACTTTCAGTAATCAAGAATGTTGATGATAATTTTTCTTCTGCGAGACATCTGTATGTTGTTGCACACACCCAACTTGAGGCTGTCCGTGAAAGGAAAACGCCTAAATAAGTAGGTTAGTCTGGGGTGGGTTAGGCAGGTGATGAGTAAGTAGGTTGAATGTATCGTGAGCGTCGATATCGGTACTCCTGTCGTCTATCCTCTTTAGGTCAGCTTTGATTATGTGGATTCCTGGCAAGACAGTTTTTACTTTATTATACGTAAGATGAGGAGACTATTTCACATTCAGAAGGGCTGAGAGTGAGGCCTTGGCTCCTTGTCCGGCGAGTTTCCTAATGTCCTCCATGAGGTAATCTGAGGACATAGCAAGGTTATCTTGAGATGATTTCGGGGCTTAGCGTCCCCGCGGCCCGGTCCTCGACCAGACCTCCTTTTTTGTTACACCCCCCCCCCCATGAAGCAGCCCGTAGCAGCTGTCTAACTCCCAGGTACCTATTTACTGCTAGGTTACCAACATCAATAACGCAGATTCTGAGCTCCCAGGGCAAGTTTTAAGGAACTTCATATATCACTAAGCATTAATGAAGAGGAACGAGGCGATTATCCTTCTGAACACCTTCGCTTGAGGTGCTTAGTGTGAAATTATCAGAGGCTATTGGTCCCCTTCTTGCAGCCAGACGTGGTACCCCATGTATGATTAATATATATATATATATATATATATATATATATATATATATATATATATATATATATATATATATATATATATATATATATATATATGTGACCGAAAAAGCAAGATTAATAATTCTAACACGAATTTTCTCAATCTTTCGTACATTTCTTTTCACTGTTGGAGGTAATTCAAAAATCAATTCTCCAAAATTCATTTTTATTTCTAGTCTGACGCGACACGAGCGCGTTTCGTAAAACTTATTACATTTTCAAAGACTTTAGTTTACAAATACACAACTGAATAGAACTTACATGTCTCCGATTTTGTTTATATCTACATTTGAGTGAGGTGGATGGGGTGAGGTGGCATTAATAGGGTATTAATTTCATCAACACAAGACAGAACAAGAGGTGGCATTAATAGGGTATTAATTTCATCAACACAAGACAGAACACGAAACAATGGGTATTGAAATGGAAGTGATTGTAGAAAGCCTATTGGTCCATATTTCTTGATGCTTCTATATTGGAGCGGAGTCTTGAGGTGGGTAGAAGAAAACTCCGCTCCAATATAGAAGCATCAAGAAATATGGACCAATAGGCTTTCTACAATCACTTCCATTTCAATACCCATTGTTTCGTGTTCTGTCTTGTGTTGATGAAATTAATACCCTATTAATGCCACCTCTTGTTCTGTCTTGTGTTGATGAAATTAATACCCTATTAATGCCACCTCACCCCATCCACCTCACTCAAATGTAGATATAAACAAAATCGGAGACATGTAAGTTCTATTCAGTTGTGTATTTGTAAACTAAAGTCTTTGAAAATGTAATAAGTTTTACGAAACGTGCTCGTGTCGCGTCAGACTAGAAATAAAAATGAATTTTGGAGAATTGATTTTTGAATTACCTCCAACAGCAGGTCGGTCGGCCGAGCGGATAGCACGCTGGACTTGTGATCCTGTGGTCCTGGGTTCGATCCCAGGCACCGGCGAGAAACAATGGGCAGAGTTTCTTTCACCCTATGCCCCTGTTACCTAGCAGTAAAATAGGTACCTGGATGTTAGTCAGCTGTCACGGGCTGCTTCCTGGGGGTGGAGGCCTGGTCGAGGACCGGGCCGCGGGGACACTAAAGCCCCGAAATCATCTCAAGATCTCAAGAAAACAGTGAAAAGAAATGTACGAAAGATTGAGAAAAGTCGTGTTAGAATTATTAATCTTACTTTTTCGGTCATATTTAATAATATATGTCTACAGGAAAGACTGCTACCAAAATATACTAATATATATATATATATATATATATATATATATATATGGGGGTGGTAGGAGAAGTGAACATTCATACGTATTCAGAGTTAAATGACAAGTCTCTCTCTGAATGCTCCGTGTTCCCTTCTTTGAGGATGTGAGTCCCTACAATTGCACCAGAGGTGGTACCCTTATATATACGCACCTCTTGGTCTAGTATATTAGGTCCGATTTGCCTAAAAGGTATAATAATTTTTAATAAAAAAAATGCTTTCAAATTGGTTTATTTGAATTTATATTGTATTAAAATCCTGAGTTACTGACTTAGTTATCTTAGGTAAGGTTAGGTTAGAATAGTTTGATTTTGGTCGTATTTCTATGTTAGTTTTAACTCAAATAAAAAAAAGTATCGTATAAAATATAATGGAAAGCTTTAAAATCCCATAAGAAAATAATTTAAAAAATATAGAAATTCAGGAAACATCGGCTCGTTAGATAAATCGGGCCTTGCATAGTACTCCAAGTAATGCGTTCTGGCTATTAGGCATACACACGCACACATTATATATATATATATATATATATATATATATATATATATATATATATATATATATATATATGTATATGTATATATATATATATATATATATATATATATATATATATATATATATATGTATATATATATATATATATGTCGTACCTAGTAGCCAGAAGCGCACTTCTCAGCCTACTATGCAAGGCCCGATTTGCCTAATAAGCCAAGTTTTCCTGAATTAATATATTTTCTCTAATTTTTTTCTTATGAAATGATAAAGCTACCTATTTCATTATGTATGAGGTCAATTATTTTTTATTGGAGTTAAAATTAAGGTAGATATATGACCGAACCTATACCAACCCTACCTAACCTAACCTAACCTATCTCTATAGGTTAGGTTAGGTAGCCGAAAAAGTTAGGTTAGGTTAGGTAGGTTAGGTAGTCGAAAAACAATTATTTCATGAAAACTTGGCTTTTTAGGCAAATCGGGCCTTGCATAGTAGGCTGAGAAGTGCGTTCTGGCTACTAGGTACGACATATATATATATATATATATATATATATATATATATATATATATATATATATATATATGATATGAAATAAATATTTCAATATGAAAGACTGATGAATAGGCATTTTAGACTGGACAAACCTGTGAGGATGTGGTTACAATTATACTAAAGACTAGGTCTTCCTTGTCAGTGAGAGTAGCTAAATCAAAAACCTTGATTGACTCCTCAATGAGGATTACGGCGCGGGAGGGTCCGCCGCAACCCTGGTAGGTGAGCCCCCGTCTCTCCGTCCACCTCCGAGCTGGAGGCCATTCAACCAACACGAAATATCTGCAGTTTTAGGAGTCCAGCTCTCTCGACCCCCAGCTGGAAAGGCACCAAAAAAATGTATAACCTCCCGTCATCTCCTCCGTCCCCCCCCAGAATGTCCCCCCCTGAGCACTGCATGTGGCTGTGATCCGCTGCATGATAGTCAAGCTAAATCCTTGCTGGGTGCAGTCCCCCCAGCTCACTTTGAAGCTAAAATTGCTGCTTCTGCCTGGGAGACGTGGGAGCCAGCGACTATAAATCGCTGCGGGAGACGGAAGGGTTCCATCGTTCACGGGACCCGAGTGGCGACGTTTCCATCATGCAAATCGGCCTTGTTGGATCCTGAACTTTGCATGATGCACGAGCAGGTCAGGCAGTAGATAATATCGCCTTAGCTTCTTCAAGGCCGATTGATCACACGGAATTATATAAATAATATATATATATATATATATATATATATATATATATATATATATATATATATATATATATATATATATATATATATATATATATATATATATATATATATATAATAATATTAATTCACTGTGTCGGGGACAGGAAGCCATAGTGTATTCATACACTCTTTTATCGACGCTCCGTCGAATTACTGACCCCACCCAGGATGCAACCCCACAACAAGCTGATTAACTCTTGAGTACCTTCTTCCTACTAGGGTGAACAGATGCATTAGGTGAAAGGAAATGTGCGCAACCATTTCGGTCCCGTTGAGATTCGAACCCGAAATTCTCAATTAGCCAGAACGCACTACTTGGCCTACTATGCCAAGCCCCGTTTGCCTAATAAGGCAGGTTTTCCTAAATTTATATATTTTACTTAAAATTTTTATTATGAAATGATAAAGCTTTCCATTATATTAAATATGATGAATTTTTTTGTAATTTTGTTAAAACTAACATAGAAACACAAGCAAACCCAACCCTAACCTACCTAACTTAACCTATCATAACCTAACCTAAACTAATATAACTAAGTCAGTAATTCATGTTCTTAATATAATATAATAATAATTAAAAAAAACAAATAAATTTTTTAAATAACGAAAATCACTCTACCAATTAGACAAATCGGGTCTTGCATACTAGGTCGAGTAGTGCCATCTGGGTATCAGGTACTATATATACATATAAATAACTGAAAACTTCACACCCCAGAACTGACTCGAACCCGGACCGCCAGGAGCACATTGCAACTGGAGTACACGGTGCCTTAAACCACTCGACCATCAGTGACCGTACAAAAAATGGGGGATAGCTGAGGCAATTTGAACCACCACCCCGACGTCACTTTGATGGTAATCTTGGGCATAGCTATTTCATCAAATAACCTCATTTTTTATGGTCGAGTGGATTAAGGCACCGTGACACCATTTGCAATGTGCTCCTGGCGGCCCGGGTTCGAGTCATTTCTGGGGTGTGGAGTTTTCTGTTACATATATGCTTGGGGACCATTCAAGCTTGTTCGCATTTGTGTTGCTCACGTGGCCCCAGAAAAATGAGGTGGTTTGATGAAATAACGATGCCCAAGATTTCCATCAAAGTGCCGTAGACTATAAATTATCACAAGGGGCACACGCACTAGGGGGACACATGTGGAAATTGAGTGCCCAAATGAGCCACAGGAACGTTAGAAAGAATTTTTTCAGTGCTAGAGTAGTAGACAAATTGTATGCATTAGGAAGTGATGTGGTGGAGGCTGACTCCATACACTGCTTCAAGAATAGATATGATAGAGCCCAGTAGGCTCAAGAACCTGTACATTACTTGATTGACAGTTGAGAGGCGGGACCAAAGAGCCAGAGCTCAACCCCCGCAAGCACAACTAGGTAAGTACAACTAGGTAAGTACACACACACACACAGGAAGCAACCCGTAACAGCTGTCTAACTCCCAGGTACCTATTAACTGCTAAGTAACAGGGGCATCAGGATGACAGAAACACTACCGATTTTTGTTTCTGTCATCACCGGGGATCGAACCTGGACCCCCTAGGATTACGAATCCAGAGCACTTTTCACTCAGCTTTCAGGCCCCCATATGTGTGTGTGTGTGTGTGTGTGTGTGTGTGTGTGTGTGTGTGTGTGTGTGTGTGTGAGAATTTGAGTGCAAAAAAAAACACAATGTATGAAACATTATTTGCATAGTGTTAACTGTTTGTAATTTTAAGCAAACAAAATACGGTTTTGTATTGCACATAGTTTAGTACAGTACGTCTGTACACCATTATTGTTGTTGTGAGTGCCTCCCACCGTTGTTGTGAGTGCCTCGCACCGTTGTTGTGAGTGCCTCGCACCGTTGTTGTGAGTGCCTCGCACCGTTGTTGTGAGTGCCTCGCACCGTTGTTGTGAGTGCCTCGCACCGTTGTTGTGAGTGCCTCCCACCGTTGTTGTGAGTGCCTCCCACCGTTGTTGTGAGTGCCTCCCACCGTTGTTGTGAGTGCCTCCCACCGTTGTTGTGAGTGCCTCGCACCGTTGTTGTGAGTGCCTCCCACCGTTGTTGTGAGTGCCTCCCACCGTTGTTGTGAGTGCCTCGCACCGTTGTTGTGAGTGCCTCCCACCGTTGTTGTGAGTGCCTCCCACCGTTGTTGTGAGTGCCTCCCACCGTTGTTGTGAGTGCCTCGCACCGTTGTTGTGAGTGCCTCCCACCGTTGTTGTGAGTGCCTCCCACCGTTGTTGTGAGTGCCTCGCACCGTTGTTGTGAGTGCCTCCCACCGTTGTTGTGAGTGCCTCCCACCGTTGTTGTGAGTGCCTCCTACCATTGTTGTGAGTGCCTCGCACCGTTGTTGTGAGTGCCTCGCACCGTTGTTGTGAGTGCCTCGCACCGTTGTTGTGAGTGCCTCCCACCGTTGTTGTGAGTGCCTCGCACCGTTGTGGTGAGTGCTTCTCACCGTTGTTGTGAGTGCCTCGCACCGTTGTGGTGAGTGCCTCCCACCGTTGTTGTGAGTGCCTCGCACCGTTGTGGTGAGTGCCTCGCACCGTTGTTGTGAGTGCTTCCCACTGTTGTTGTGAGTGCCTCCCACCGTTGTTGTGAGTGCCTCCTACCGTTGTTGTGAGTGCCTCGCACCGTTGTTGTGAGTGCCTCCCACCGTTGTTGTGAGTGCCTCGCACCGTTGTTGTGAGTGCCTCGCACCGTTGTTGTGAGTGCCTCCCACCGTTGTTGTGAGTGCCTCGCACCGTTGTTGTGAGTGCCTCTCACCGTTGTTGTGAGTGCCTCTCACCGTTGTTGTGAGTGCCTCGCACCGTTGTTGTGAGTGCCTCGCACCGTTGTTGTGAGTGCCTCGCACCGTTGTTGTGAATGCCTCGCACCGTTGTTGTGAGTGCCTCTCACCGTTGTTGTGAGTGCCTCTCACCGTTGTTGTGAGTGCCTCCCACCGTTGTTGTGAGTGCCTCCTACCATTGTTGTGAGCGCCTCGCACCGTTGTTGTGAGTGCCTCGCACCGTTGTTGTGAGTGCCTCCCACCGTTGTTGTGAGTGCCTCGCACCGTTGTTGTGAATGCCTCGCACCGTTGTTGTGAGTGCATCGCACCGTTGTTGTGAGTGCCTCGCACCCTTGTTGTGAGTGCCTCCCACCGTTGTTGTGAGTGCCTCGCCCCGTTGTTTAGTTGTGAGTGTCTCTCACCATTGTTTAGTTGTGAGTGCCTCTCACCGTTGTTTAGTTGTGAGTGCCTCCCACCGTTGTTGTGAGTGCCCCTCACCGTTGTTTAGTTGTGAGTGTCTCTCACCATTGTTTGGTTGTGAGTGTGTCTCACTGTTGTTTAGTTGTGAGTTCCTCCCACCGTTATTTTTTTGGGGGGTGCCTCGCACTGTTGTTCTGTTTGAGTACTGTGCATCACCTCTGTGTTTTCAATACCACGAAGCGTTGCTTTAAATTCCATTCAGTTCTTTTGAGATTGAAACTTTTGCTCAAATCACCCCATAGCATTGTTTAGAGAGTCATATAATTGTCTTTTATTGCTATTATGGCTTTACTTGGGTGCTAGTAGTAATATACTTTTGTGGGGTGCATAATAGAAGTTTTGGGGGAGTTCGATATTTTTTGTTTTGGGTTCTAAATAGGGTTTTCCTAGGCACCATTTATGGTTTTCTTGGCGGTTAAAATGATTTGCTTCGGGGCCGTATGGAATTTTCATGGGTGTCATACTGGGATCTATTGGTGCTGTATTAACGTCTGCTGGGTGCCGTATTAAGGTGTATTGGGTGACGTATTAATGTCTATTGGGTGCCATATTAGGGTCTATCAGGTGCCGGATTGGGATCTATCAGGTGGCATTCTGAAACATGATACGAGAAGAGATAACAAGAGGTCCAGGAAGACAGAAGTTAAACAATATTGAAGTATAAAACGCTAGTTAACATATTATAGTATTAATATTACATAAATATTGTAATATTTATGAATAATATAATCCTATTATTGTATTACGCAATTATATAAATATTTTTAATATTAAATTTATTACAAGGTTCTTTTTCTTATATAGACTTAGATTAGCAGCATTATGCTAGATATATAAATAATACAATTAATAAACGATAGAGTTAATTAAAATGTTAATGCAAAATAACGGAGACTTGAGACACACAAAATTGCTCTGAACCTAAAATAAAAAGGTAATTAAAAAATATTTTAAAGAAATTATTGATGCAAATTCAGCCTGACTGAGAGGAGTAACAAAATTAGGGAACCGTGTTAGAAAACGAAAAGTGTTGGGCAAAACGAGAGAGGGAGAGAGAGAGAGAGAGAGAGAGAGAGAGAGAGAGAGAGAGAGAGAGAGAGAGAGAGAGAGAGAGAGAGAGGCGGGGAAGAGCGTGCACGAGAAAGACAGAATAAATGGAAGAGAGAGGAAGAGGGAGATAGATAAAAATGAGGAAAAAGAACATGAGGGAAAGAGAGAGAAAATAAGAGGGAGAGATGGAGAGAAAAAAAGAGAGCGAGAGTGAGAAAAATGCGATACGGAGAGAAAGCGGAAGGAAGAGAGATTAAGTGAAAGTCAGAGGGTGAAGAGCAAGTATAGTGACCCCTGACCTCCCCTGGTCAGGTCACCACCCAGCCGCTCAGAGAAACGAAAAACAATACAAAAACAAAGTGAAATGATAATAATAATAATAATAAAAATAATAATAAAATAAATACTTTATAAATGCACTGACCTCGTTTTGGCTGGTTGGGGGGACGTGGCTGCCGGGTATTCTCCTCCCCTGACGCTCTCCCCCATTGTCATTGTGCATGACACTCACACTCTGCATTGACAGCCGATGTCTGCATTGTGCATGACAGCCGATGTCTGCATTGTGCATGACAGCCGATGTCTGCATTGTGCATGACAGCCGATGTCTCCATTGTGCATGACAGCCGATGTCTGCATTGTGCATGACAGCCGCTAACTTCATTGTGCATGACTGCCGCTGACTTCATTGTGGATGACAGCCGCTGACTGCATTATGCATGACAGCCGCTGACTGCATTGTGCATGACAGCTGCAGATGTCATTACGGATGACTGCCGCTGACTTCATTGTGCATGACTCCCGCTGTCAGCACTGTATACAAGAGCTTTTGTTTGTCTTTCGCACGACAATCGTTCTTGTACAAGAAAGTCACTGTTTTGTGAACGTCACAGTCACTTCCTGGTGAATGTTTGACCGTCACTGTCTCCCCTCGATCCCGACACCACACATTTGGCCCTCGGACATTATCACGTACTTGCCACACATGAAGTGGACGCTCGGTACTCCCATGATGACACTGGACGCTCGGTACTCCCATGATGACACTGGACGCTCGGTACTCCCATGATGACACTGGACGCTCGGTACTTCCATGATGACAGTGGACGCTCGGTACTCCCATGATGACAGTGGACGCTCGGTACTCCCATGATGACAGTGGACGCTCGGATCTCCCATGATGACAGTGGATGCTCGGTACTCCCATGATGACACTGGACGCTCGGAACTCCCATGATGACACTGGATGCTCGGTACTCCCATGATGACAGTGGGCGCTCGGTACTCCCATGATGACACTGGATGCTCGGAACTCCCATGATGACAGTGGATGCTCGGTACTCCCATGATGACAGTGGACGCTCGGAACTCCCATGATGACAGTGGATGCTCGGAACTCCCATGATGACAGTGGACGCTCGGAACTCCCATGATGACACTGGATGCTCGGAACTCCCATGATGACAGTGGATGCTCGGATCTCCCATGATGACACTGGATGCTCGGTACTCCCATGATGACAGTGGACGCTCGGTACTCCCATGATGACAGTGGACGCTCGGTATTCCCATGATGACAGTGGACGCTCGGTACTCCCATGATGACAGTGGACGCTCGGATCTCCCATGATGACACTGGATGCTCGGTACTCCCATGATGACAGTGGACGCTCGGAACTCCCATGATGACACTGGATGCTCGGTACTCCCATGATGACAGTGGGCGCTCGGTACTCCCATGATGACACTGGATGCTCGGAACTCCCATGATGACAGTGGATGCTCGGTACTCCCATGATGACAGTGGACGCTCGGAACTCCCATGATGACAGTGGATGCTCGGAACTCCCATGATGACAGTGGACGCTCGGAACTCCCATGATGACACTGGATGCTCGGAACTCCCATGATGACAGTGGATGCTCGGATCTCCCATGATGACACTGGATGCTCGGTACTCCCATGATGACACTGGATGCTCGGTACTCCCATGATGACAGTGGACGCTCGGTACTCCCATGATGACAGTGGACGCTCGGTATTCCCATGATGACAGTGGACGCTCGGTACTCCCATGATGACAGTGGACGCTCGGAACTCCCATGATGACACTGGACGCTCGGAACTCCCATGATGACACTGGACGCTCGGTACTCCCATGATGACACTGGACGCTCGGTACTCCCATGATGACACTGGACGCTCGGTACTCCCATGATGACACTGGATGCTCGGTACTCCCATGATGACACTGGACGCTCGACTCCGTCATCCGTTCGAACCCCCATGACAGCGCCGTGTATACTGCATGCTTGCCACTGACATGCATATATCAAACGCTTGATACTGTTTTCATACACTGAACCTTTGACACGACCATGCATACTGAACAAGTTCTGTAGCTATGCATACTGAGTGATTGACTCTTTCATGCACAGAGTGAACGCCGGTCACAGTCATGCACAGAGTGAACGCCAGGCACTGCCATGCACAGAGTGAACGCCAGGCACTGCAATGCCCAGAGTGAACGCCAGGCACTGCCATGCACAGAGTGAACACCGGTCACTGTCATGCACAGAGTGAACGCCGGTCACTGCCACGCACAGAGTGAACGCCGGTCACTGCCACGCACAGAGTGAACGCCGGTCACTGCCACGCACAGAGTGAACGCCGGTCACTGCCATGCACAGAGTGAACGCCAGGCACTACCATGCACAGAGTGAACGCCCGACACTACCATGCATAGAGTGAACGCCAGGCACTACTATGCACAGAGTGAACGCCAGGCACTGCCATGCACAGAGTGAACGCCGGTCTCTGCCATGCACAGAGTGAACGCCGGTCACTGCCACGCACAGAGTGAACGCCGGTCACTGCCATGCACAGAGTGAACGCCAGGCACTACCATGCACAGAGTGAACGCCCGACACTACCATGCACAGAGTGAACGCCAGGCACTACTATGCACAGAGTGAACGCCAGGCACTACTATGCACAGAGTGAACGCCAGGCACTGCCATGCACAGAGTGAACGCCGGTCACTGCCACGCACAGAGTGAACGCCGGTCACTGCCATGCACAGAGTGAACGCTAGGCACTACCATGCACAGAGTGAACGCCCGACACTACCATGCACAGAGTGAACGCCAGGCACTACTATGCACAGAGTGAACGCTAGGCACTACCATGCACAGAGTGAACGCCCGACACTACCATGCACAGAGTGAACGCCGGTCTCTGCCATGCACAGAGTGAACGCCGGTCTCTGCCATGCACAGAGTGAACGCCAGGCACTGCCATGCACAGAGTGAACGCCAGGCACTGCCATGCATACTGAACACGTGACACTGCTATGTGTAATGACCGCTAGTTTCTACCATTCACACGCTACACGCCTGACACTGACACGCATACACTAGACACTGGCTCACATACACTAGACACTGACACACATACACTAGACACTGACACACATACACTAGACACTGACACACATACACTAGACACTGGCACACATACACTAGACACTGACACACACACACTAGACACTGACACACATACACTAGACACTGACACACATACACTAGACACTGACACACATACACTAGACACTGGTACACATACACTAGACACTGGCTCACATACACTAGACACTGGCTCACATACACTAGACACTGACACACATACACTAGACACTTACTCACATACACTAGACACTGACACACATACACTAGACACTGACACACATACACTAGACACTGACACACATACACTAGACACTTACTCACATACACTAGACACTGACACACATACACTAGACACTGACACACATACACTAGACACTGGTACACATACACTAGACACTGACACACATACACTAGACACTGACACACATACACTAGACACTGACACACATACACTAGACACTGACACACATACACTAGACACTGACACACATACACTAGACACTGGTACACATACACTAGACACTGGCTCACATACACTAGACACTGGCTCACATACACTAGACACTGACACACATACACTAGACACTTACTCACATACACTAGACACTGACACACATACACTAGACACTTACTCACATACACTAGACACTGACACACATACACTAGACACTTACTCACATACACTAGACACTGACACACATACACTAGACACTGACTCACATACACTAGACACTGACACACATACACTAGACACTGGCACACATACACTAGACACTGACACACATACACTAGACACTGACACACATACACTAGACACTGGTACACATACACTAGACACTGGCTCACATACACTAGACACTGGCTCACATACACTAGACACTGACACACATACACTAGACACTTACTCACATACACTAGACACTGACACACATACACTAGACACTGACACACATACACTAGACACTGACACACATACACTAGACACTGGTACACATACACTAGACACTGACACACATACACTAGACACTGACACACATACACTAGACACTGGTACACATACACTAGACACTGACACACATACACTAGACACTGACACACATACACTAGACACTGACACACATACACTAGACACTGACACACATACACTAGACACTGACACACATACACTAGACACTGGTACACATACACTAGACACTGGCTCACATACACTAGACACTGGCTCACATACACTAGACACTGACACACATACACTAGACACTTACTCACATACACTAGACACTGACACACATACACTAGACACTGGTACACATACACTAGACACTGACACACATACACTAGACACTGACTCACATACACTAGACACTGGCACACATACACTAGACACTGACTCACATACACTAGACACTGACACACATACACTAGACACTGACACACATACACTAGACACTGACACACATACACTAGACACTAGCACACATACACTAGACACTGACTCACATACACTAGACACTGACACGCATACACTAGACATTGGCACACATACACTAGACACTGGCACACATACACTAGACACTGGCACACATACACTAGACACTGACTCACATACACTAGACACTGACACACATACACTAGACACTGACACACATACACTAGACACTGACACACATACACTAGACACTAGCACACATACACTCGACACTAGCACACATACACTAGACACTGACTCACATACACTAGACACTGGCACACATACACTAGACACTGGCACACATACACTAGACACTGACTCACATACACTAGACACTGACACACATACACTAGACACTGACTCACATACACTAGACACTGGTACACATACACTAGACACTGACACACATACACTAGACACTGACTCACATACACTAGACACTGACTCACATACACCAGACACTGACACACATACACTAGACACTAGCACACATACACTCGACACTGACACACATACACTAGACACTGACACACATACACTAGACACTGACTCACATACACTAGACACTGACACACATACACTAGACACTGACACACATACACTAGACACTGACTCACATACACTAGACACTGACTCACATACACTAGACACTGACACACATACACTAGACACTGACACACATACACTAGACACTGACACACACTAGACACTGACTCACATACACTAGACACTGACTCACATACACTAGACACTGACTCACATACACTAGACACTGACACACATACACTAGACACTGGTACACATACACTAGACACTGACACACATACACTAGACACTGACTCACATACACTAGACACTGGCACACATACACTAGACACTGACACACATACACTAGACACTGACACACATACACTAGACACTGACTCACATACACTAGACACTGACTCACATACAGTAGACACTGACACACATACACTAGACACTGACACACATACACTAGACACTGACTCACATACACTAGACACTGACTCACATAGACTAGACACTGACACACACTAGACACTGACTCACATACACTAGACACTGACTCACATACACTAGACACTTGACTCACAAACATTTGAGAACACCTACAACTCAGTTAGTTGTCCCTTCTACTGCAAAATGGTGCGACTTCTCTCGATGGGTGATCGCTGGTTGCAGCTTGGTTGGGATCTCGCGAATTACGTCTGTTGGGATCGATCGGAGTAGCTGGGGTAGGTAGGGTCGTTCGGATCAGCTCGGCTATGATCGCTCGGAGCATCTCGTCAGGGACAACTTAAATGAGCTTGCCTTGAATTGCTCGGAGCTGCTCGGCAAAGATCATTTATGTTGAGCATTGTGATAAAATCGATTTTAGTATCCAATGTATCCCTATACTATAAATTTGATTCGATCCCTTTCCCCTATTCTAGGGTGTTCTATCCAACTCTCTTCTGGCACACATATATTACGTGTCCCATCCCACCCACTACCCTTTTCTCTCTTGGTTTGGTGCCAATCCCATCCCTTTTCCTTGTGGTTAGATGTGCCAAGCCTTCCCCTTCCACTTTTGGAAGATTTCACATCCTTCCCCATCCTTCCCTTGGCTAGCTATCCCATCTCCCCCTTTCCCTCCATTGGCTATATAGCTATCCCATCCCACCCTCCCATCCCTGGCTCCCAATCAATATTTCCGCTGACTTATATCACCGACCTGGCTATAGGCGAAAAGTAATTAGCCTCAAATTGATGTCCGTTTTTACACCCAGAGAAATATAAATGATTTGAACCATGGATGTGATGTAGAGACATGCAGTGCATAATCACCCAGCATAAAGGTGAGCGCGGCATGCAGTCGGCGTGTGGCAGGCGCGGCGCACGCCACCCCCGGCCCTACTGCGCCTATGACGACGGCCGATATTCACATGCACGCTCGATGACGAGCTCGGTGAATTATCTGCACCCCTTTGTTAACCCCAATGGAAAGCTGATCCAAGAGTCAAAATCGGATATCGAGGTATAAATGCACAGGGGGGTGAAAAAATATCAACAAGTAGATTGATTTAATTGTGCTTTTGCTAACAGGAGTTAGCTAATTACTATAGCAGCGACACGCCGAACTAGCGTCCTAAATTAGCCTAAGTCATGTGGGGATTTAAGGGACATTATTTTGGGCTCGGGTTTCTCATCAAGCATGAAGTCACAAGTGCATTGTTATTAAAAGTGTTAGTTTGCATTTCCCCTCTCTCTATGCAGTGGCCTCCCCTCCCCTCCCTCGTTGGCACCCGAGTGTAGGGAGCTTTTGTCACAATGCTTCGTTCATTTGTTGAATTGTTTTGTCGCCCAATAACTACAAGGTTCTATTGAATTTTCTTTTTTTTCCCACCGTTTTATGCTTTTATTTGCGATTATATCTTTTAACATGAACGATTTTTATCGAAGGGCGCATCAAACCTGCATAAAACAACAGACCTGCGCTGTCAACATGTAATTTTCATATTTGAATTTTTCCATCCACCCTTTGGCTCAGAATGGAATTATTAGCGTGATGGATCCTGAAATAAGCTACGGATATGCACTATAAAATCATGCACGGTTCTATATGTATTGTTGCATCCGGGTTTTTTCCTCGTGGCTCTAATGCTGTTGGGGGGTGGGGGGGAGGTGTGTGTTTGTGGGGTGGGGGGTGTGGGGGGGGGGGGACTGGGTTCATTTTAGAGCATCTAGATGCGCAGCTTGGCCGCTCCTCTTCCCCAAGAACTGATGAAACGTAACTCATCAGCGTCTGTCTCATTTATAATAGAGCCTTGTTGCGTATATCATGCGTGCGGATTTATGGTTATGGTTGGCATATAATCGCCAGTCGCTATCTTACGCCGGATTAATCAGTAGATGTAGATTCATTTCTCCTATAAAGCACCTCATGAATATATGGCGCTGCGTCCTAATACCAAATTACACGAGAGTAATCAATCTCGCAGCCGGCCGGCCAAGGGGTGGGGGTGTGGGGGGAGCTGGGGGGGGGCGATGAAGGGTGTAGAACGGTTCCTTAACATCATTACCAGCAGTGACCAACGACCCTCAGCAGGCGACAGGTGCGGGGGCAGAGCACTTGACCCAAAAAAAATCGTTTATGCATTACGGAAAACACACACACAAAAAATAAGAGAAGTGATGGATTGAAAATTCTCGAATTGTCTGCTCGTATATGAACGTTGGCAGCAATTTCCACATGACTTGTATACATACTCCCCTCTCTCTCATTACCCCTGCGTCCCCTTTCCCCTCCCGGCCCCCACTACCCCCTCCTCTCCACCCCTCCCTACGGGCCGTCATACACCAAAATTTACTTTATGAGTTAAATTGCCCTGGCGCACCGGATTTTATAAAGATTCTAAAATTGCTGCATGAATGTTGTATGCGATAGAATTCAGCAATATAGAGGGTGCCTATTGGCCTGCCCCTGGGTTTTCATTGGTTGATTATATGGATCGAGTAATGCGCCGCGCGGCAACCCTCCCTTCGTTGCACCCCTTTCGGCCGGTTGCATGTAATTACCATTACTGCACTGCCTGAAAATGAGCCAACCCACCCTTTGACTCTCATCTTCTCTCTCTCTCTCTCTCTCTCTCTCTCTCTCTCTCTCTCTCTCTCTCTCTCTCTCTCTCTCTCTCTCTCTCTCTCTCTCTCTCTCTCTCTCTTTCTCTCATTGTTTTCTCTTCCTCTTTTTGTCTTTATCTCGTGCTATCATTATTTTGTTTTTCTGATTCAAAGCATTAAATACATTTAATTCAATCCAATAACTCACAAATGTTTTCTCAAGAACATTTCAAAACCTCCATGCTATTATGCTGTGACTGTTCCCGGTGACAGCGTCCTTATCTCCCTAACATCTCCACTGTACACGAGATGTTTATCTCTGCCGTCTGACGACACGAGATGTATATCTCTGCCGTCAGACAACACGAGATGTATATCTCTGCCGTCTGACGACACGAGATGTTTATTTCTGCCGTCTGACGACAAGAGATGTTTATCTCTGCCGTCTGACGACAAGAGATGTTTATTTCTGCCGTCTGACGACAAGAGATGTTTATTTCTGCCGTCTAACGACAAGAGATGTTTATTTCTGTCGTCTGACGACAAGAGATGTTTATTTCTGCCGTCTGACGACAAGAGATGTTTATCTCTGCCGTCTGACGACACGAGATGCTTATCTCTGTCGTCAGACGACACAAGATGTTTATCTCTGCCGTCTGACGACACGAGATATTTATCTCTGTCGTCAGACGACACGAGTGGTTTATCTCTGCTGTCTGACGACACGAGATGTTTATCTCTGCCGTCAGACGACACGAGATGTGGACGTGAGTGCCCAACGGCCAACGGCCCGTGTTCCCAAGTCACCACAGAACGCGTCGGTCCGTAGTCCCTTGCATCATTGAAGAGCGACTAATCGTCCCTACATACATCATCAGCCAGACTCAAATGTTGCAGGTGACGGCGTGTATACACACACCTCCACAAAACCACCATATGGTGCTTGTTGACACGCTACATCACAGCACCTATTCCGCAGCACATCAATGCTACTTCATCGCAGTTTTTCGTTGAGCGTTTTAACGCCGGAGATAATGTTGGATGTAAATAACTGTACGAAGTTAATCCATGTTTAATCTCAGTGTGGAAAAATGCATACATGAGCCATGTTTCAGAGCTTTAACGAGCGTTTTGGACGCGGTCTTATGCGAGGGAGCGAATGAGCTGCTTCATGATATGGCTTCAGCCAAACATTAGCAGATTGATGTCTTGGCGTCATGTTAGGCCCCGGCGAGGGAGGGAGAAAGGGGAGAGGGGGGGGAGGGGGGTGGAGGTGGGGGGAAAGGGGGAGGGGGGTGGAGGTGGGGGGAGGGGGAGGGGGGGAAGGTCTCCCTTTGGTGCTGGAGACGCGAGGTGTGCTGCTTGCCTACGTTCCAAGGGCGGTTACTGTACCTGAGACGTGCTTGTTGAGGGATCAACATCTAGCACATGTTTGTTGTTGAGAAATCAAGACCTAACTAGATGTGCTGGTATATACAAATCAACACCTAGCTAGACGTGTTAGTATTCAGAGACCAACACCTAGCTAGTCGTGTTAGTATTCAGAGACCAACACCTAGCTAGTCGTGTTAGTATTCAGAGACCAACACCTAGCTAGTCGTGTTAGTATTCAGAGACCAACACCTAGCTAGTCGTGTTAGTATTCAAAGACCAACACCTAGCTAGACGTGCTAGTATACAGAGACCAACACCTAGCTAGTCGTGTTAGTATTCAAAGACCAACACCTAGCTAGTTGTGTTAGTATTCAGAGACCAACACCTAGCTAGACGTGCTAGTATTCAGAGACCAACACCTAGCTAGTCGTGCTAGTATTCAGAGACCAACACCTAGCTAGTCGTGTTAGTATTCAGAGACCAACACCTAGCTAGTCGTGTTAGTATTCAAAGACCAACACCTAGCTAGACGTGCTAGTATACAGAGACCAACACCTAGCTAGTCGTGTTAGTATACAGAGACCAACACCTAGCTAGTCGTGCTAGTATACAGAGACCAACACCTAGCTAGTCGTGTTAGTATTCAGAGACCAACACCTAGCTAGTCGTGTTAGTTTACAGAGACCAACACCTAGCTAGTCGTGTTAGTATACAGATACAAACACCTAGCTAGTCGTGTTAGTATTCAGAGACCAACACCTAGCTAGTCGTGTTAGTATACAGAGACCAACACCTAGCTAGTCGTGTTAGTATTCAGAGACCAACACCTAGCTAGTCGTGTTAGTATTCAGAGACCAACACCTAGCTAGTCGTGTTAGTATTCAGAGACCAACACCTAGCTAGTCGTGTTAGTATTCAGAGACCAACACCTAGCTAGTCGTGTTAGTATTCAGAGACCAACACCTAGCTAGTCGTGCTAGTATACAGAGACCAACACCTAGCTAGCCGTGTTAGTATTCAGAGACCAACCCTAGATAGTCGTGCTAGTATACAGAGACCAACACCTAGCTAGTCGTGTTAGTATTCAGAGACCAACACCTAGCTAGTCGTGCTAGTATTCAGAGACCAACACCTAGCTAGTCGTGTTAGTATTCAGAGACCAACACCTAGCTAGTCGTGTTAGTATTCAAAGACCAACACCTAGCTAGTCGTGTTAGTATTCAAAGACCAACACCTAGCTAGTCGTGTTAGTATTCAGAGACCAACACCTAGCTAGTCGTGTTAGTATACAGAGACCAACACCTAGCTAGTCGTGTTAGTATACAGAGACCAACACCTAGCTAGTCGTGTTAGTTTACAGAGACCAACACCTAGCTAGTCGTGTTAGTATACAGATACAAACACCTAGCTAGTCGTGTTAGTATACAGAGACAAACACCTAGCTAGTCGTGCTAGTATTCAGAGACCAACACCTAGCTAGTCGTGTTAGTATTTAGAGACCAACACGTAGCTAGTCGTGCTAGTATACAGAGACCAACACCTAGCTAGTCGTGTTAGTATTCAGAGACCAACACCTAGCTAGTCGTGTTAGTATACAGAGACCAACACCTAGCTAGTCGTGTTAGTATACAGAGACCAACACCTAGCTAGTCGTGTTAGTATACAGATACAAACACCTAGCTAGTCGTGCTAGTTGATAGATCAATATCAACTTCACCCTCGTGGTTTGTTGTTAAGTGTGGCGTGATTAACATGTTAATAATTGGGACATTGCACCTAGCTATTCATGGCGATTGAATTATTAATTTTGGTTGTTTTCGTGTTAGTCGTGGAATTAACATAGCGACAATCATGTTAGCTGCGAATAACACACTTTTAGCACGTGAACAAGAGATTAAACCCATTGATTGTCAGTGCTAGCTCACAGTATTGGGAGTAACCCTGATACGTCTCTCTCTCTCACACACGCACGCACGCACGCACACACACACACACACACACACACACACACACACACACACACACACACACACACACACACACAAACACACACACACACACAAACACACACACACACACACACACACAAACACACACACACGCGCGCGTGCGCGAGCGAGGCCCCAGCCTCGAGCCCGTACCTTGTCAAGCACAAGACGAAGCTGGAAAAAGTTCAGAGGTATGCCACTAGGCTAGTCCCAGAACAAAGAGGCCTGAGTTACGAGGAACTCGTAGCAGCAATTGACAGGGTAGATAAGGATAAACTTTTTAACACTGGTGGTACGCGAACAAGGGGACACAGGTGGAGTACCCACATGAGCCACAGAAACGTTAGACAGAACTTTTTCAGTGTCAGAGTAGTTAAGGCAGTGATGTGGTGGAGGCGGACTCCATACACAGTTTCATATGTAGATATGATAGAGCCCAGTAGACTCATGATCCTGTACACCAGTTGATTGACGGTTAAGAGGCGGGACCAAAGAGCCAGAGCTCAACCCTCGCAAGCACACCTAGGTGAGTAATTAGGTGAGTACACACACAAGCACACACACACACACACACACACACACACACACACACACACACACACACACACACACACACACACAGGGGCCTCGTAGGCCTGGTGGATAGCGCGCGGTGGATAGCTCGTAATTCTGTGGCGCGGGTTCGATTCCCGCACGAGGCAGAAACAAATGGGCAAAGTTTCTTTCACCCTAAGTGCCCCTGTTACCTAGCAGTAAATAGGTACCTGGGAGTTAGTCAGCTGTCACGGGCTGCTTCCTGGGGTGTGTATGTGTGGTGTGGGAGAAAAAAAAAAAAAAAAAAAGTAGTTAGTAAACAGTTGATTGACAGTTGAGAGGCGGGCCAAAAGAGCAAAGCTCAACCCCCGCAAAAACACAACTAGTAAACACACACAGGTGTGTGTGTGTGTGTGTGTTAGAGAAAAATATATGTACTAGTAAACATAACAGAGGAAAAATAGATTGGTAAGAAAGGCGGGGTCCAAGAGCTAATAGCTCGATTCTGCAGTCACAAATAGTAAATATAAATATTAACTATACAATCCTGGAGATAGCCAGCCAGACTGACAGCCAGACTGACAGCCAGATTGACAGCCAGACTGACAGCCAGACTGACAGCCAGGTAGAGAGGTTACCAGCCGACAAAGGCCTGGAGACACAGCCAGACTACTCAACAGAGGTTGTGGCCGACCTGTAATAACCAGCAATTGGCTGCCAATACTCTCGTCTTGAGAGCCTCTTCAATTCCCCGTCTTGTCTCCTTTATGGACCCAAGATGGCATCAGATTCTTTCTTTCACTCCGTTGTGGAGGATCGAACCCTTCCTTTGCTTGTATCCTGATTGTATATGACTGTGCGCGATTGTTGGGGGTGGAAGGGGAGACGGGTACCAGGGGGGAGGTAAGGGGCTTCTGGGGTGAAGAGGGGGTGTTGGGGGTGAAGAGGGGGGTGTTGGGGGTGAAGAGGGGGGTGATACCCTCTGGGAGATCATTTACGTATATCAGAAACAGGATAGGTCCAAGTACAGAGCCCTGTGGGACTCCACTGGTGACTTCACGCCAGTCTGAGGTCTCACCCCTCACTGTAACTCTCTGCTTCCTATTGTTTAGGTACTCCCTTATCCACTGGAGCGCCCTACCAGTTACTCCTGCCTGTTTCTCTAGCTTATGCATCAACCTTTTATGGGGTACTGTGTCATGTGTGTGTGTGTGTGTGTGTGTGTGTGTGTGTGTGTGTGTGTGTGTGTGTGTGTGTGTGTGTGTGTGTGTGTGTGTGTGTGTGCATGTGTGTGCATGTGCGTGCGTGTGTGCGTGTGTGTGTGTGTGTGTGTGTGCATGTGCGTGCGTGTGTGTGTGTATGTGTGTGTGTGTGTGTGTGTGTGTGTGTGTGTGTGTGTGTGTGTGTGTGTGTGTGTGTATGTGTGCGTGCGTGCCTGTGTGCGTGTGCGTGTGTGCGTGCGTGTGCGTGCGTGTGTGTGTGTGTATTACACTGTTGCACCTCCTTCCCCGTGTAGCGTTCTCTCATTATATTCCCCTCGTTATTATTATTGTTCTGTTAGTGCCTATTATTCCGGATGAAAAAGCGAGAGTGACTCGTCATTATATGTCATTATATCGCTCGCTTCGTTAACACTCCCGTATCAGATCTCTCTGCCAAAACACTGTTTAATTCGTTCGCCAACCTGAATCCGGATTTTATATCTCGCGTTTGACACTCGTAGCGCAGAAACATAGACTTAGTTAATCCACAGGACCTCAGGAGTGCGTTCCGCTGTCTGGGAAGCTGGTCCGTGTGTTTGTCTGTGTCGTCGAAGGTTTTTAATGCGGGAGTTAATTAAGGCTCGCTACTGGTGATGCTACTCAGGTATTCCTGGGAAAAATCATCTTTCACACGCACTTTCGGCTGGTAATTATCGTTTAGCACGCACTCCCCCTTGTCAATTAACATTTAACAAGGAGTTCTTCAGTAATTAGGGCTCATCAAAGACTCCTTGTGCTGCTATATGCCACCTCACGACCCAGCCTCTCTCTCCCTCACACTTGTTCCTCCTCCCTCCCTCTCTCCCTCCCTTCCTCACACTCTACTTCCTTCCCATTTTGCTCTTGGTCTTCCTTCTTATTTTCTCATTTTTCTGTCCACCTCCTTCTCGCGTATCCCGCTCCTTGTCTCTTCTCCTTCCTCTTCACTCTCCATCTAAACAAGTCAGTGCGCTTCTTGCATTCTCGTTGGTACAATTCTCACACTTTCTACTTTTCTACCGTACTACGCTAACACACCTGTAGCTCCACACCTCACACCTACAGCGACACACTTTACCCCATCTCACACCTGCAGCTCCACACCTCACACCTGCAGCTCCACACCTCACACCTGCAGCTCCACACCTCACACATGCAGCTCCACACCTCACACCTGCAGCTCCACACCTCACACCTGCAGCTCCACACCTCACACCTGCAGTTCCACACCTCACACCTGCAGCTCCACACTTCACACCTGCAGCTCCACACCTCACACCTGCAGCTGCACACATCACACCTGCAGCTCCACACCTCACACCTGCAGCTGCACACATCACACCTATAACTCCTGCAGTCCTCCAGAATAATACCAGAAACTAGCCAACCAACTACTTCTTAATCCACACCATATCCAGAGACGGATATAAGCTGATACATCAGGCTAGTGTCCAGAAATCTTGATAATGAGAGCCCGGGGGCACCGCATGCCCGTGTCTTCACCTATTTGTGCTTGCAGGGGTTGAACTTTGGCTCTTTGGTCCCGCCTCTCAACTGTCAATCAACTGATGTACAGATTCCTGAGCCTACTGCGCTCTATCATATCTACATTTGAAACTGTGTATGGAGTCTTCCTCTTCCACATCATTGCCTAATGCATTCCATCTGTTAAATTATTAACTACTCTGACACTGAAAAAGTACTTTCTAACATCCCTTTGGCTCATTTGGGTACTCCATCTGTGTCCCCTTGTTCGCGTACCACCCGTGTTAAACAGTTTATCTTTATCTTCCCCTGTCAATTATTTTGATGTGGGCTTCAGGAGACAGGTTTGGTGTGATATCAACAACTAGATCTTTCTCTCTGTCCGTTTCATGAAGGACTTCATCTCCAATTCTGGATCCTGTGTCTGGCCTTCTGTTTACACTGCCTTGTTTCATTACCTGACATTTACTCGGGTTGAATTTTAGTAGCCATTTGTTGGACCATTCGTTCAGTCTGTCTTGGTCATCTTGTAGTCTCATACTTTCTTCCTTCGTCTTAATCCTCCTCATAATTTTTGCATCGTCAGCAAACAATGAGAGGAATGATTCTATACCATCTGGAAGATCATTTACGTATATAAGAAACAGTATGGGTCCAAGGAATGAACCCTGCGGGACCTCACTGGTGACGTCTCGCTAATCTGAAACCTCGCCCCTCACAGTGTCTCGCTGCCTTCTGTTACTTAGGTACTCACTTATCCAATGGAGTACCTTCCCTTTCACTCCTGCCTGCATCTCCAGCTTTCGCAATAGTCTCTGGTGTGGCACTGTGTCAAAGGCTTTCTGGCAATCCAAAAATATGCAGTCTGTCTAGCCCTCTCTTTCTTGTCTGATTCCTGTTGCCTGAACGTAGAATTCCATTAATCTTGTGAGGCATGACTTGCCATCCCTGAAACTACGTTGGTGTTGTGTCACAAAGTTCCTTCGCTCCAGATGTTCCACTAGATTTTATGCATAATTTTCTCCAATAGCTTTATGCAATTTAGTGACACTGGCCTGGCCTGGCATGTGAGGCATGATTGCTGCAAGAAGCGAGGCCGTGTTTCAGTTGACCAATCCAAGTGGATAGAGCCAACTTATACAAGTATCAGATACAACCGGAGAAGGTTACAGGGACACAGCACTCGCTGCGTCACAGCAGCGAGCGGGGTACGGGACGAGGGTTTGAAGGAGCTGATCCAGTGAAACAGACGGAGAAGAGAAGACATGTTCCTGACGTGTTCCTAATGACATTGACAGAGCTACAGATCACCCGTAGAATTTTATATATATATATATATATATATATATATATATATATATATATATATATATATAATATATATATAATATATACCCGGCGAGGCCCAGGAGAGTATGTTCTTCCACCAGCCCTAATTCCGCCCTTCATTTTCCTTCTCTCCTCGTCCCCCTCCCCCTCCCCCATCTCCCCGTATTTCCCCCCATATAAGGTGAATATAGATAAACTGCAGGTCAGGGGGGCCATTTAGGGGTCATCCTGCAGGTCACACTTGAGGGGCCGCCTCTGCACCACGCCAGCGACCAGTTTACTATTTGCTACACGATAAAATGTACAATTTTCCTCGTGAAACAGAAATCATATCATAGGTTTGATATCAAATTAATTACAAAAAGTTAATAGGTTCGTGATGGAGTTAAATTTATATTTCTCTATTAATTATAACTCGGAAACTAGACACAATTAAGACGGTAATATAGTTATTGTGGATAATTACTTATTTAAAAGCGGCTTTACTACCTTTCATTTGAAATATTCTTGCATGACGTTCCTAAAAGGAATTCATCAGCTGTCTGAAAAATATAAAAGACTTGAGACAATGAAATAAAATTTAAGAAGACTGTAATAGATTGCCGAATTTTCTTTCTAAATACTGCACAGACACACACACATACGCACGCATGCACGTAAATCATGCACGAGCGCACACACACACACAAATACACACTCCCTCACACACACACACACACACACACACACACACACACACACACACACACACACACATACACACGGATGGAATGCATTAGGCAGTGATGTAGTGGAGGCTGACTCCATACACAGTTTCAAATGTAGATATGATAGAGCCCAGTAGGCTCAGAAACCTGTACACCAGTTGATTGACAGTTGAGAGGCGGGACCAAAGAGCCAAAGCTCCACCCCCCGCAAGCACTAATAGGTGAGTACACACAGAGGAGGGAAGGGGGGTAGAGACATCAGAGTGGCGAGATATCACCAATTTCTAATATATGTAAACGATCTTTCAGAGGGTATAGACTCATTCCCTATCAATGTTTGCTGACGTTGCAAAAATTATGAGAAGAATCAAGACAGATGACGATAGACAGAGGCTACAGGACGACCTGGACTAGCTGGAGGAATAGTCTAGAAAATGGCTACTAAATTTCAACTCAGGAAAGTGCAAAGTAATGAAATTATGCGAAGGGAGCTGAAGGCTGAACAGAAGGTACCATCTGGGAGATGAAATCCTGCAAGAGTCAAATAGCGAGAAAGATCTGGGAGTTAATATCACACCGAACCTGTCGTCAGAGGCCCACATCAAAAGGATATCATCAGCGGCATATGCTTGACTGGCCAACATAAAAACTGCCTTTAGAAACTTATGTATGGAATCGTTCAGGACCCTGTATACCACTTATGTCAGATCAATCCTGGAATATGCAGCTACAGCTTGAAGACCATACACAAGAGAAAGTTAGAGAAGATTCATCGGTATGCCACCAGTCTCGTCCCGGAACTGAGAGGTATGTGCTACGAGGAAAGGCTAAAGGAGCTGAAACTCCCATCCCTGGAAAACAGAAGAGTAAGGGGAGACATGATAACAACCTACAAAATTCTAAATGGAATTGACAGGATAGACAAAGACAAACTCTTTAGCACCGGCGGAACATGAACAAGGGAACACAGGTGGAAACTGAGTACCGAAATGAGCCACAGAGACATTAGAGAGAACATTTTCAGTGTCAGAATAGTTGAAAGATGGAATGTATTACGCAGTAATGTGGTGGAGACTGACTCCAAACATAGTTTCAAATATAGATATGATAGATGAGGAAGTCAAATTATCAAGTCACAGTCCACTTGAGAATGGTTCAGGACGGACCGAAACGTCGTCGTCCCTTCACTTTCAAGTGTGTGGTTTGGTCAACATCGATATGATAGAGCCCAGTAGGCTCAAGAACCTGTACACTAGTTGATTGACAGTTGAGAGGCGGGACCAAAGAGCCAAAGCTCAACCCCCGCAAGCACAACTCGGTGAGTACAGCTAGGTGAGTACACACACACAACGGGGTCTGGTAGCGAAGTGGACAGCACAAAAGACAAGCCAAAAATGGCCTCATGACCATACTTTTGTTTTATGGCCTCATGACCTTAGTCTTCTCCAGCCTTTCCTCTCCTCTCTTAACAATCTGGCTCCTTCTATCCATTTCAAAGTTGAGTGGGAATCAAATTCCCTCCTTCCTTTTCTTGGCGTTCACGTTCACAGCTCTATGTCCGGGTTCTCTTTCTCCGTCTACAGCAAACCCATGCATAGTGGCATGTACATTCACTTCTTTTCCTACCCTGCTCCTTCTGTTGAGAAAAGTGTCCTCGTCTCTCTCTTCCTCCGCGCTCTGCTTATCAGCGACCCTCAGTTTCTTGATTCTGAAATTGCCTTTATCTACAAATCATTCTCTCGCCTTGGTTACCTTTTGCATTTCATCAACTGTGCCCACTCTCAAGCTAAACGAAATTTCTTTCATCCTAAACCTGCTTCCAACACTAGTAGCACTGTACTATGCCTTCCCTTCATATCTGAACTCAAAACTTTTACCAATACCTTTCGTCCTCTTGACATTAAGATCGCCTTTCGTCAAACAAACACACTTCGTAGCAATCTAGTTCACACTGCTCCTCCTGTTTCTAATGCTGCTGGTGTCTACTCTATTTCTTGTTCATCTTGTCCTCTCCAATACTTTGGCTAAACTGGCCGTACACTGAATGACAGACTTAAAGAACACAAGAGAAGTGTTAAGTCTGCAGACACAAACAATGCTCTCTTCTGTCATGTTAGGGATTCTAATCATCCCATTGATTGGTCTTTCTCCAAAATAATCTTTCCTGCCTCTACTCTATACAGACGCCGTCTTGTTGAATCGGCTCTAATACACAATGTACCCAACATGAACTTGAGTCCTGGCTTTGTTGTTATGGACTCTTCCCTTTCACAATATATACTCAAATGCTGTAATTTTTCTTACAAACCTGACCTAACATAAGCTTACCCTTCCATTTATCTTTTTTTTATCTTTCCTTTTCTTTCTCTCTTCTCTCTTTTTTCTGTTCATTGTCTTCTCCTACGTTCCCCTGCTATCCTCTTCTTATTACTATCTCCTCATTCGGAGGTTATTATAGGAGCTGCCTCGTATTGGCCAATAGGCCCTCTGCAGTTCTTATTCCTACTACTATCCCCTCGACTACACCTTACTTTGCTCCTCACCTCTCTCTTGCCTGTCTTTACGCCCTCATCACAATCGACTTGAGAATGGTCCAGGACGGACCGACACGTCATCGTCCCTTCACCTTGTAGTGTGTGGTCTGGTCACCAGCTAATACACAATTACACTCAACCCACTTCAAAACCCCGGGCCAATGCAGAAGCTGGAGAGAATGACCCTGCAACAGGAACGGTGGCAACCAGAAGAACATAAACTGCCATCATGTCACACTCTTAATTTACTATCCCTTTATATAGGACCCCCATTAATACCCTATGTATGTCATTCATCCATGTCAACTACCACCTCACCACTAGAGCATATAATCAGGTGCTAACATAGAAGAATTTGTCTTTGAGAATGTGAGGTGAAACCTTACGAAACGCTTCACTTACACGTTAGACCCAAATAATAGGTAAAAGTGAACTTTGGAGAGTTAATTTTTAATCTTCCTGCTTCAGTGAAAAGGAACATATGGAATATCGAGAATATTTGTGCCAGAATCATAAATCTAAAAGTTCTGTCGTTTTCGAATATATATATATATATATATATATATATATATATATATATATATATATATATATATATATATATATATATATATATATATATATATATATATATATATATGTCGTACCTAATAGCCAGAACGCACTTCTCAGCCTACTATTCAAGGCCCGATTTGCCTAATAAGCCAAGTTTTCATGAATTAATGTTTTTTCGTGTACCTAACCTACCTAACCTAACCTAACCTAGCTTTTTTTGGCTACCTAACCTAACCTTACCTATATATATAGGTTAGGTTAGGTTAGGTAGGGTTGGTTAGGTTCGGTCATATATCTACGTTAATTTTAACTCCAATAAAAAAAAATTGACCTCATACATAGAGAAAAGGGTTGCTTTATCATTTCATAAGAAAAAAATTATAGTAAATATATTAATTCAGGAAAACTTGGCTTATTAGGCAAATCGGGCCTTGAATAGTAGGCTGAGAAGTGAGTTCTGGCTACTAGGTACGACATATATATATATATATATATATATATATATATATATATATATATATATATATATATATATATATATATATATATATATATTGGTCCATATTTCTTGATGCTTCTATATTGGAGCGGAGTCTTGAGGTGGGTAGTATATAGTTGTGCATTAATTGGCTGTTGATTGCTGGTGTTGACTTCTTGATGTGTAGTGCCTCGCAAACGTCAAGCCGCCTGCTATCGCTCTATCTATCGATGATTTCTGTGTTGTTTACTAGGATTTCTCTGGCGATGGTTTGGTTGTGGGAAGAGATTATATGTTCCTTAATGGAGCCCTGTTGCTTATGCATCGTTAAACGCCTAGAAAGAGATGTTGTTGTCTTGCCTATATACTGGGTTTTTTGGAGCTTACAGTCCCCAAGAGGGCATTTGAAGGCATAGACGACGTTAGTCTCTTTTAAAGCGTTCTGTTTTGTGTCTGGAGAGTTTCTCATGAGTAGGCTGGCCGTTTTTCTGGTTTTATAGTAAATCGTCAGTTGTATCCTCTGATTTTTGTCTGTAGGGATAACGTTTCTATTAACAATATCTTTCAGGACCCTTTCCTCCGTTTTATGAGCTGTGGAAAAGAAGTTCCTGTAAAATAGTCTGATAGGGGGTATAGGTGTTGTGTTAGTTGTCTACTAAATCAGAGGATACAACTGACGATTTACTATAAAACCAGAAAAACGGCCAGCCTACTCATGAGAAACTCTCCAGACACAAAACAGAACGCTTTAAAAGAGACTAACGTCGTCTATGCCTTCAAATGCCCTCTTGGGGACTGTAAGCTCCAAAAAAAACCAGTATATAGGCAAGACAACAACATCTCTTTCTAGGCGTTTAACGATGCATAAGCAACAGGGCTCCATTAGGAACATATAATCTCTTCCCACAACCAAACCATCGCCAGAGAAATCCTAGTAAACAACACAGAAATCATCGATAGATACAGCGATAGCAGGCGGCTTGACGTTTGCGAGGCACTACACATCAAGAAGTCAACACCAGCAATCAACAGCCAATTAATGCACAAATATATATATATATATATATATATATATATATATATATATATATATATATATATATATATATATATATATATATATATATATATATATGCAAGGCCCGATTTGCCTAATAAGCCAAGTTTTCATGAATTAATGTTTTTTCGACTACCTAACCTACCTAACCTAACATAACCTAACTTTTTCGGCTACCTAACCTAACCTAACCTATAAAGATAGGTTAGGTTAGGTAGGGTTGGTTAGATTCGGTCATATATCTACGTTAATTTTAATTCCAATAAAAAAAATTGACCTCATTCATGATGAAATTGGGTAGCTTTATCATTTCATAAGAAAAAAATTAGAGAAATTATATTAATTCAGGAAAACTTGGCTTATTAGGCAAATCGGGCCTGGCATAGTAGGCTGAGAAGTGCGTTCTGGCTACTAGGTACGATATATATATATATATATATATATATATATATATATATATATATATATATATATATATATATATAAATATATATATATATATATATATTTATATATATATATATATATATATATATAGATATACATGGGTTGATACAAAAATAATAATGCAAAAAGGTGCTTAAAGGTTATGGATCTCTTGAAAAACACAACAATGGGAAACATTGATGAATGTCACAGACGGGTTCGATCATTGTTGCAAGTCAAACACTTCTTCGAATTCCTCTGAAGTTGGACTAGTGCCCAAGACGCAACAGGCATTTCCCCTCTGAATCGCAACACTGAGGCGCTGGAACAAGAAACTTTTTGCTCTCTGGTCTTTTGTAGCGCTGATCAATTTGTCCCCCAATTCCTTCAGGAACTTCAATGCACATTTATATATATATATATATATATATATATATATATATATATATATATATATATATATATATATATATATATATATATATATATATATATATATATATATATAACTGAAAACTCCACACCCCAAAAGGATTCGAACCCAGACAGCCAGGAGCACTACGCACTATGTCGTACCTGGTTTCTTAGCCACTCGACCACCATGGCGTACCTGTGGTTGGGGTCGTTAGGGATATAGCCTCGGCTACTAATGACTTTTGTACAGTCACGGTGGTCGAGTGGTTAAAGAACCAGGTACGCCATGGTGCATAGTGCTCCTGGCTGTCTGGGTTCGAATCCTTTTGGGGTGTGGAGTTTTCAGTTGCATATTTGCTTGGGAATCATTTGCTTGTTCGCATTTGTGTTGCTCACGTGGACCCACAAAATGAGGTGATTCGATAAAATACCTATGCCCAAGCTTACCATATATATATGACATAGAGAGAGAGAGATACATATATAGATGTAGCCCTCGCAGTGTAGATCAGCGAACCAACACTGAATACACTACACAAACAGTTAGGAAACTCGAATTACCGTTTCTGGGTATCCTGCTTCCTGTGAGAGTGTGTGTTTGTGCCGCACTTGTGTATGCGTGTTACGCTCCTAATGATTGCTGAGGGGTAACAAATTGTTTCTATCCATCCACTCACACACACACACACACTCACACACATACACATTCCCGTACATACAAACAAAACAGAATCACCCAAAAAAGGTGTTATGATGTCGGGTGAGTCAAAGTGCATGTCAAAAGAGTTCCCAGGCGCAGTGCCCGATTCTTTGTCCACTTCTTCCCCCCACTACTCCTTCTCTCCCCCTCACCCACCATTCCTCCCAAAACCCCCCCTCCCCCCTCCCCGTCTCCTGAACATCTCCCACTTCTCTCCACCTACTCCCTCCACGTCCCTACACCTCTCACTCTTTAAACTCTTTACGTCCCTATTCCCTTTACTCTCCCACTCCTCCTCCCTACCCAGACACCCCTAATATCCCCAAACTACCCTCATTTGTCCCTCTTCCCCCCATCTCCAACGACACAAGGTCGTTTCATACAGCCCCTCATCTACCCCCCCCCCCTTCCCCCATTCTCACATTCCTGAACACAACAATTCACCCCCCCCCCAAACCTCCCTCCCCCATCCCGTATCCTGGGATACATATGCAGACACACAGACACATACGATATAACAAAGAAGCTCACCGCGACGACCCGCCAGTTAGCTTGGTGCTAATCCCCCTCATTAACAGCTCTCACAAATTTTGATTGCTAAATGTAGAGGCAATTTGTTAGACAAAAAAAAATATCCACGAAACAATTACATTTATATGGCATTCTAAAATGTATTTGATATTGGGTAGATTAAAATTTTCCACACCTGCTCGATCAAAGCAACGCAAAGCTAATTAAACAGTTGACAGGTAGCCGGGATAATAATTTACAGGGTGTAGCAAAAATATTGTAATAAAACTGGAGGGGGAGTTATCGGCTGTGCCATCAGATTTCTGTATTTTTTTTTAATCCTCCTAAGTGTTTTATGACAATGTCTCAAAGGGTTCCCTTAGTGGGTGGGTCACCCGCCCTGGTCACTGCTGCTTGAGTGGCTGGTTCACCCGCCCTGGTCACTGCTGCTTGAGTGGCGGGTTCACCCGCCCTGGTCACTGCTGCTTGAGTGGCGGGTTCACCCGCCCTGGTCACTGCTGCTTGAGTGGCTGGTTCACCCGCCCTGGTCACTGCTGCTTGAGTGGCGGGTTCAACCGCCCTGGTCACTGCTGCTTGAGTGGCTGGTTCACCCGCCCTGGTCACTGCTGCTTGAGTGGCGGGTTCAACCGCCCTGGTCACTGCTGCTTGAGTGGCTGGTTCACCCGCCCTGGTCACTGCTGCTTGAGTGGCGGGTTCAACCGCCCTGGTCACTGCTGCTTGAGTGGCTGGTTCACCCGCCCTGGTCACTGCTGCTTGAGTGGCGGGTTCACCCGCCCTGGTCACTGCTGCTTGAGTGGCTGGTTCACCCGCCCTGGTCACTGCTGCTTGAGTGGCTGGTTCACCCGCCCTGGTCACTGCTGCTTGAGTGGCTGGTTCACCCGTACTGGTCACTGCTGCTTGAGTGACTGGTTCACCCGCCCTGGTCACTGCTGCTTGAGTGGCTGGTTCACCCGCCCTGGTCACTGCTGCTTGAGTGGCTGGTTCACCCGCCCTGGTCACTGCTGCTTGAGTGGCTGGTTCACCCGCCCTGGTCACTGCTGCTTGAGTGGCTGGACCGAAGATCTTGGTGATTGTTACCTGAGTGGATGGACCGTCTTATTACAGCATCTGTATCAGCAGCAGCAGCAGCAGCAGGAGAATCAGCAGCAACAGTTGTAATGACAGCAAGTGCAGCATTTCCATCAGTGTAACAACAGCAACAACAACAAGAGCAACAGCCGCCATAATGAACAGGCACCAGCTACTGTGCTGTGAACCGGAAGTGATTATGATTATTATGACGTGCGTGTTAATGTGCAGCTGGGCGTTGATTATTATAATCATCAGTCATAATTATGCGTCAGGTGACCATCGCCGGGAGAATGGTTGCTGGCGCCATGATGACACGTGCGCGCGCCCACGCGCTCTTCACAACCGCTACGGTGAAAAGGATGTTAATTCTATTTTATCAATAAATTTGGTTGCAGTCCTGAGTCTTGATGTTTTCTGGATTTCGTTGGTTTTCTACTTCGACCTTCCTATTGTCTCGTTGTTTATTGTTCTCTCCTCCTCTTCCATATACGCCTCCTTCTCGGCTTTGGGCTACAGTGTGATATAGATGAAGGTGGTTAACTTGCAGTATATATACCGACTGAAAGCTGACGGCTCGAGAAGCATGTGGGGTAATGAACAAATCCACAAGGGCCGTGATGAGGGTTCGAACTTACGTCCGGGATCCCAGACGCGCCTTAGTTGACTGCGACACGACATGGTTAAAAAGAATTGCAACCTGGAGTGCTACTTGCCCTCACGAGGCATTATCACGTTATTGATATATCACTCTATTGTGATTTTTGTGTGTTTGTGGGGTAATGTTACTAAAGAGGAGGCCTGGTCGACGACCGGGCCGCGGGGACGCTAAGCCCCGGAAGCACCTCAAGGTATGTTAGTCTGGCTCCCCACAGCCTTTATGTGTACAAGGTTAGTGGAGGTAAAGTCCTTGAGGGAAGGCTTTTTGGATCAAGGATCGTGACACTTAGATGAAATTTAATGTGCATTATTAGCAGCGCTGTTTGGACACAATCACCAGTGTTCATAACCATTCAGATCAAGTGTCCGCCTTTTGCCGATATATTAAGAAATTATTTAAGTAATTTACGCCCGTGTGTCACTCTGCCTGACACTTATTACAGGCTTCTCTCCCACACCTTCTGCCTCACCGCCTCCTTTGTACACACCTGCAAACACTCGGCAATATACGGCTGGCGATTCAGAGCTTGGTCCAAGAGCTAAGGCTCTACACTTTATAAACACATGCAACAGCTGATAATCTCAAAGTACATCTTAATGTCACTAAAGAGGTAAAGGAAAAGGCATGTAATTAGCTCTAGGAACAGTTTTTACAAGGCATCAATTATGCTACATTATCGTCCCAAATGTGAACTAAAATGAAAAAACTGTGGCATCGTAGAAGTCCTTAACTTACTCACCAGTCACCCACACACCTGAGCGGTTGATTGAGCGAACAATACACAAGAACTGCCTGCGCAAATAACCAGCGACTATCTGTCCAGGCAGTACATTAACACAGACACACTTTGAGCGACGTCACCAGTCTTCCCTACACTACAAATGAGGCTAGTTGTTCCAGCGTTAGTTCTTTGTATGCTGTAACCAAAGCAGTTTGGAAGTCAATAAATGCCGCATGAGAGCAAGGCTCCTGCCTAATGAAGTATTCACCAGAGCAAGTTTCACTTCCACGAAGGAAACCATAGAGGTTAGGAGCCAGGTGGGATCTAATCTGAAGCATTATGCCAGCATTATGCCTGGCGAGCATAATGCTCTCAAGAACTTTACTCATACAGGATGTCACGGAAATTGGTATAATTTTTTGTTTAATTTGGTCGCTGAGCCAGTACTTGTATGGTATTGTGTGTTAGGCCATCCTCTCCAGGAGCCTTACCTCACCTCAGTGCATATTTTATTTTGAAGAAAGTTATCTCGTAGTGATCATCTGGTCCTATTTTACTACTGGCAATTTCAATGTTGAGGTAACGATTGATTTTAGTGCTGAAACATTTTATAGCTAATTTTATCTTAATCTAAGCCTTCCTTGATTTTCTTATTCGTAAACCAAGACTAGTTACATTTCTGACTTCAATTTACGTGTTCGTTAACAGATATCTTTAATGCCTGTACTTACAATATCTGGTATTAGGTTAGTGTGTGAGAGCATACGGGGAGGCGGGGGTAAATGGTTAGTCTCTGCTCTCCTCTTCTTTATGTTGTCTCAAAAATCAGATATGTGTTTTATGTATTATTGTGGAGTGGGAGTAAGTTATAATTGAACCTGAGAACACCCAACACTCTCTCTCACACACACACATACACACACACGTGAATATATATATATATATATATATATATATATATATATATATATATATATATATATATATATATATATATATATATATATATATATATTTAATGTCGTACCTAATAGCCAGAATGCACTACTCGACCTATTATGCAAGGCGCGATTTGCCTAATAGGCAGAATGATTTTCGCTATTTTCAAAATATTGTTTCCAATTGCTTTATTTGAAATAATATATATATATATATATATATATATATATATATATATATATATATATATATATATATATATATATATATATATATATATGTATATGAGAAGAAAATGCAGTAGCGCACTAATCAATGGTGGTGATGGTCGTAAAGGTTATGGTGGTGATAGTGAAGGTGTAGTGACGATAGTGGTAGTGTAGGTGGCTGAGTTGGTTGAGGACGTGGTGGTGGTGGTGATGCTGGCGGTGATGGTGGTGATGCTGACTGTGATGGTGATGCTGACGGTGGTGGTGATGGTGGTGATGCTGACGGTGATGGTGGTGATGCTGGCGGGTGTTGGTGATGCTGGCGGTGGTGGTGGTGATGCTGGCGGTGATGGTGGTGATGGTGGTGATGCTGAAGGTGGTGGTGGTGATGCTGACGGTGATGGTGGTGATGCTGACGGTGATGGTGGTCATGCTGACGGTGGTGGTGGTGATGCTGACGGTGATGGTGGTGATGCTGACTGTGATGGTGATGCTGTCGGTGATGGTGGTGATGCTGACGGTGATGGTGGTGATGCTGGCGGTGATGGTGGTGATGGTGGTGATGCTGAAGGTGGTGGTGGTGATGCTGGCGGTGATGGTGGTGATGCTGACTGTGATGGTGGTGATGGTGGTGATGGTGGTGATGCTGAAGGTGGTGGTGGTGATGCTGGCGGTGATGGTGGTGATGCTGACGGTGATGGTGGTGATGCTGGCGGTGATGGTGGTGATGCTGGCGGTGATGGTGATGATGCTGGCGGTGATGGTGGTGATGCTGACGGGGATGGTGGTGATGCTGACGGTGATGGTGGTGATGCTGGCGGTGATGGTGGTGATGCTGAAGGTGGTGGTGGTGATGCTGACGGGGATGGTGGTGATGCTGACGGTGATGGTGGTGATGCTGGCGGTGATGGTGGTGATGCTGGCGGTGATGGTGATGATGCTGGCGGTGATGGTGGTGATGCTGAAGGTGGTGGTGATGCTGACGGTGATGGTGGTGATGCTGACGGTGATGGTGGTGATGCTGACGGTGGTGGTGGTGATGGTGGTGATGCTGAAGGTGGTGGTGGTGATGCTGGCGGTGATGGTGGTGATGCTGGCGGTGATGGTGGTGATGCTGGCGGTGATGGTGGTGATGCTGGCGGTGATGGTGGTGATGCTGGCGGTGATGGTGGTGATGCTGACGGTGATGCTGGTGATGCTGACGGTGGTGGTGGTGATAGTGGTGATGCTGACGATGGTGGTGGTGATGCTGACTGTGGTGGTGGTGTTGCTGAAGGTGGTGGTGGTGATGCTGAAGGCGGTGGTGGTGATGCTGAAGGTGGTGGTGGTGATGCTGACGGTGATGGTGGTGATGCTGGCGGTGATGGTGGTGATGCTGGCGGTGATGCTGACGGTGATGCTGGTGATGCTGACGGTGGTGGTGGTGATAGTGGTGATGCTGACGATGGTGGTGGTGATGCTGACTGTGGTGGTGGTGATGCTGAAGGTGGTGGTGGTGATGCTGATGGCGGTGGTGGTAATGCTGAAGGTGGTGGTGGTGATGCTGACGGTGATGGTGGTGATGCTGATGGTTGTGGTGGTGATGTCTTTTTTTCTGTGTTTTTTTTATTAATGCATGAGGTACATCTGCATTAGTGCAGCTACCCTAGACTATATGAAGTGGAGTACAGTGTGTCAAAAAAGCTAACTAGGTGATGCTAAGAAATCCCCATCACACAGGATGGTTAGTCATACAGAGGCATGTGATAAGTAGTCTGCACTGGCAGACTCCGGATGCATTTTGAGGATATCATCAACACAAGATTGAATAAGGTAGCAGTGGTAATACAAGTCCCCATCTCGCAGGATGGTTAGTCATACAGGGCCATGTGTTTAGTAGCCTGCACTGGCAAATTTTGGGTTCATTGTGAGGATGTCTTCAAGAGTACGAGAGTGAATAAAGTAATTGCAAAGCTCCAGGTACCTCATGCCAACTGGTATGAAAGGTCTAATAACTGGGCATTCAGTGATGTAGTGTGGGAGATCGTGCAGCAGTTCTTGCTCACAGAGTTTGCAACTGGAGTGCTCACGATCGGGAGATCCGTCACCTGCAGCCACCTGCCACAGGTAACGGTAACCCAACCTGATCCTTGCAACCACTGTGTCGCACAGTCTAGTGGACGTTTTGTGCTGCCCATAGATATAGGTTTCAGATCTGAACAAATCATAGCTTTTTATACTAGAACTCTCAGGTCGTTGGGAGTCAGTAATTTCTTTCCTATCAGACCTGAGTGTTTGGACCAATACAGTTTTGACAGCAGAGATGGGGGATGCCTAGATCTAATTCAACTTCAAACTTGTTACACACTAATTTGTCTGCAATGTCTGTCTCATTATGATGGGTTATATTTATGTGTGAAGGTATTCATACAAAGGAGATTCTGGACCCTTTACTCTGTGCAGCAATTAGGTCATTTGGTAGGTAGGTAGGTAGGTAGGTAGTATGAGGTTCTTGTTGTCGATCTTCCAGAAGTTTTCTATTGCTTGAAGGGCAAACTTTGAATCACAAAGTATTATTCCTCCTCCAATGTTTTTTAAAGTACTGGTAGCTAGTTGTAATGCTGCTAGTTCTGCTTGTGTGGAGGTCAGCCAGTTGTTTAATCTGACACTGACAGTCTTTGTGCAAATATTATTTCTACAAAACCTACATGCTGCTGCTGTCCGTCCAGTAGAAGATTGGACTGAGCCGTAGGTGTAGACACAGTGCTCGTGAGATCTTAAATTCTCGATGGAGGAGGCAATTGTTTCGAGTGTGACAGCTTTGAGAAGAGCAAGATTCTCATTACCTCTCTTGGTGACAGGTGTGTATGATACTTGAATGGTGGGGTACAGATAAAGAGGAATATCAGAGACAAGTAGATTGCACTTAAAAGGAATGTTAAGTTTAATGAGATTGTAGGCATTGTTGCTCAGCTATTTATCATAAAAGGAGTGAGTTGGTATGTCGGCACCAGTCAATAGGGTGTTAACAACACTAAATAATTTGTCTCTGAGCAATGCAGGTGATGTAGGGTCTCTCATGACTTTAAGGCAAAAGGTAGTGTTAACTTGCATTGTTCTCTCTAGTATGGTTGGAAGCTTCAGTTCTTCCCTCATGTTGATGATTCTTGTGCATCTTTGGGCACCAAGAATTATCCTCATGGCCTCATTCTGTACTACTTCAAGTTTGTCACACAGAGGAGAGGAAATTAAGTGTAAAGCATTATGATCAACGAAAGATCTAACAAACATCATATGGAATAGTCTAGCATATTTAATATTAATATCAATATTCTTACCAGTAAGTGTTTTCAATGGTTTTAGTCTTTCTTTTAACCTACGGTGTAGATCATTTACAATGTCACTGTTAATACTAACTCCAAGGTATTTGTGCTGCCCACACGTTTCAATGTTCTGGTTGTTGACCTTGAAAGCTATAGGGACATGAGTTTTCTCCTTGGGATGGAGAACTCTGGATTTAGTTATAGAGATAACAAGACCGCATTCAATACTTTTTGCAGCGAATGAATCAAGTAGAGCTTGCAGTCTAGTTTGGGAATTTGCAACAATGCATATATCATCGGCATAACAAATGACGGCTTCGTCAGGTAGTGTGGGAATATCAATTGTTAATTTATGCATCAGAACATTGAACAGTGTAGGACTTAGCACTCCACCCTGGGGTGTATCCACTTCAAAGGGTGCACAAAGTTTACTTTTGACCCTCTTGAAAAGGACTGAGGCGGTTTTGTTACTCAGGTAACCCCTGAGCCATGTCAACAGTCTTCCCTTAACTCCAAAAGAGGCTAGTTGTTCTAGGATTATTTCTCTGTTAGCTGTATCAAAAGCAGTTTGGAGATCAATAAATGCCGCCTGAGAGTTTGGTCCCCCTCTGATAAAATATTCAGCAAAGCAAGTTTGTGTGCTTCTTCTAGGAAGGAAACCATACAGTTTTGGGCCAAGGTGGGGCTTGATTTGAAACATTAGTCTGTCGAGAATAATTCTCTCAAGAACTTTACACATGCACGACGTCAGAGAAATGGGTCTGATTTTTTGTAAATTAGGCTTGGGTATGGGTATTATGAGTCCCTGTGTCCAGCGGTCAGGTAAGATACCCCCCGCCTTAGACTTTGATTAAACAATTCTAGCAAAGGGCTATTTGCCAGCTCAGCAAGTACTCTCATGGTGTTGTATGTGATGCCATCCTCTCCCGGAGAGGTAGCCTTACCTTTCTTGAGTGCATTTTTTAATTTCAAAGGGGGTTATGCCATAGTTATCATCAGGCCCTATTTCACTACAGGCAATTTCAATATTGAAGTTACAATTTATTTTGGTACTAGCCAGATAGTTTTGCACATCTAGGGGCAGGCTGCTTATATTAGCAGTGCTTGCATATTGCTGAAGCAGCATGTCGGCATAGTCTACAGGTAAATGATGGTCAAGTTGACGTCTGCTAGGACGAGAAATCTCTTTAATTTTATTCCACATTTGGGATGAGGATGCTGCATGATTGATGCCTTGCAAAAACTGTTCCCAGTGCTGGTTATACACCTGTTCCTTTAGCTCTCTAAACTCTCGGCTGGCTTTAAGAAATATGTTGAGGGTGTCATTGTTTTATGTTTTATACTGCTCAGCTAGGAATAGAACTCTGTCATGCAGGGGCTTAAGGCATGAGTCAGTGAACCACCTCTGTCCCTTCCTCACTGTTTTGGGTCTTGTGGATTTTACAATATCGTCATAAAAAGCGGTTACTTCAGTGACCTAGGTCCTCATATAATGCGTTGATGGTAGTAAAACAGTGTTATACCATTCAGAAATGCGGAATTTGAAGTGCATGTGTAAATTTTCAGGGATATTATTTTTTTTTCAAAGCTTAGGGGTTTGACATTATTGATAGTGTATGAACTGAATATGGCAAAGTGATCACTAAGTAATTTGTGAACAATTGATCCTTAGACAGCATTATCAATGAGACCGTGACCAATGGCATAATCAAGCCTGCCACCCATCAGGTGTGTGACGTTAGAGGAGTCAAAGTTGAATACGGACATGATATTATCTCTTATTTTACAAAGACTCTGCCATTCCTGTTTGTTTTTATGTCACCCAGGCTAGTGTGTCTAGCATTAAAATCACGCATGACAATGGTTTGAGAGCTGCTGGTGATTTTTGGAAGAGAAGCTTCCACCATTTGATCGCACCTTACATATACGTTAACTAAGTTAATAAAGCCGGTCGCCGTAGCAATCTGAAACTACTGACAATAAGAGTCGTCACTTTTGTGGTTTTTAACATGTTTACACACTAGGTTACTTTTAACATACGTCAAGATACCGACATCATATGGAACCAACATTTGAGAATGCTACATAACCTGAGAGTTTGGGTGGCGTTTTATTTTTTGTGTTTGCAGTGTATGGTTCCTGCAGGCACAGTACATCAATGTTGTTGGTACCAGCGTACATCATTAGATCAAACAGCTTCCTTCGCACGCGTCTCACATTCCTCGTGAGAAATTTGAGAGTGAGTTGGTCGTGGGTAATGGTGTTCATAAACCTGACGAAGAGAAGTGTTCAAAGGGTCTCGAGATTCGAGACCCTTTACTCTGTGCAGCGATTAGATCATTTACAATTGGTAGCATTAGGTTCTTGCTGTCGATCTTCCAGGAGAAGTTTTCGATTGCTTGAAGAGCTGACTTTGAATCACAAAATATTATTCCTCCTCCAATGTTTTTTAATGTATTTAGCTAGATGTAGTGCCACTAGTTCTGCTTGTGTGACGCTCACCCAGTTGTTTAACCTGACACTGACAGTCTTTGTGCAAATATTATTTCTATAAAACCTACATGCTGCTGTAGTCATGCTGCTGCCTACTACATGCTGTAGTCCGTCCAGTAGAAAATTGGACTGAGCCGTCGGTATAGAAACAGTCCAGTAGAAGATTGGACTGAGCCGTCGGTATAGAAACAGTGCTCATGTTATTTTAAATTCTAGATGGAGGAGGCAATTGTTTCGAATGGGACAGCTTTGAGAAGAGCAAGATTCTCATTAACTTTCTTGGTGACAAGTGTGTATGATACTTGAATGGTGGGGTGAATACATTGATATTTAAACTTACAGGGCCAATAGGTAGGTTTTGATTCGATTTTGAAAATGGTTCGATTTCAATCAAAATTTTTTTGACGAATTGTATATGAAAAGGGTTTCATCTGGTCCTAAGTCTCAATATGGTAGCATAAATAGGAAGGGAGAAAAAAATATTAAAGTAGGTGTCAACAATTTTCCAAAATGATCAAAAAGGATTATCGAATACAAGTGTCAACTGAAATCATGTCTATGACTCTCAGCTATCACAATAGCATATATTAAAAATATATATATATATAATTAGTTTCATTAAAAAAAAGTTAAATTTTTTTTTTTCCTTTTTCATTATTTTTTTCTTATTTGTTTATCAGACGATTTGCATGAGACTTAATCACCTGACGGCACGTAAGCCTATCTGTAAGGGTGCCAAGAGGGCCAGGAAATTTGTTGATGTCAACCTCAGCCATAGACGACAGCACCTTAGACTTTATTTTTCACTTATTTATTTTAAGTAACATAAATGTTCATATAACTCTTTCATTCTTAATTCAATTTACATGAAACGTACATCTTATATATAGAGTGTATGTCTCTAAAATTTATAGTCAATGTTTTTTTCTAAGTTTATTTATTGATTTTATTATAGCAATAAACATGTTACATTTGCATTTTTTTTTTTTGGGGGGGGGGGGCGGAAGGGACTTTGACTATTTGTATTAGGAAAACAAAACATGTTTTGGAAAAATCCCCAACTACAGATCCTTTATTATATACTAATGTGTCAGAAAAGTGTCATAGAATGTTTATATCTGAAACGTGTAGTTGTATACATATTTGAAAATGTGTAATATTCGTTGAAAAGAACACAAGAAAAATTAAATCTCTCTTTCTATTTAGGCTACAGTACTGAAACTTGGAACAATTGCAGCCCTTTTCATATACAACTAGTCAAAAAGTATTGGTTGACATCGAACTTAAACTATTATTTTTATTAATACATTGGGTACATCTGCATTAGTGCAGCTACCCTAGACTATGTGAAGTGAAGTCAAAAAAGCTAACTAGGTGATTCAAATTTTTTTTTTTTATTAATACATGAGGTACATCTGCATTAGTGCAGCTACCCTAGACTAGACTGAAGTGGAGTACAGTGTGTCAAAAAAGCTAACTAGGTGATGCTAAAAAATCCCCATCACACAGGATGGTTAGTCATACAGAGGCATGTGATAAGCGGTCTGCACTGGCAGACTCCGGATGCATTTTGAGGATATCATCAACACAAGATTGAATAAGGCAGCAGTGGTAATACAAGTCCCCATCTCGCAGGATGGTTAGTCATACAGAGCCATATGTTTAGTAGCCTGCACTGGCAAATTTTGGGTATACTGTGAGGATATCTTCAAGAATACGAGAGTGAATAAAGTAATTGCAAAGCTCTAGGTACCTCATGCCAATTGGTCTGAAAGGTCTAATAACTGGGCATTCAATGATGTAGTGTGGGAGATCGTGCCGTAGTTCCTGCTCACAGAGTTTGCAACTGGAGTGCTCAGGATTGGGAGACCCGTCACCTGCAGCCACCTGCCACAGGTAACGGTAACCCAACCTGATTCTTGCAACTACTGTGTTCGCACAGTCTAGTGGACGTTTTGTGCTGTCCAAAGATGTTGGTTTCAGATCTGAACAAATCATAGCTTTTTATACTAGTACTTTCAGGTCGTTGGGAGTCAGTAAGTTCTTTCCTATCAGATCTGAGTGTTTGGACCAATACAGGTGATGCTAAAAAAATCCATGGCCCCTTAATTTAGTCTACGGACTCTGGGATTCGCATTTCACATCCTCTGGCTCCGTGAATGTGGATCATATAGGCAGCCAGTACGCTCGTTCAAGAGTGGCATGTGGCCCGAGATAATTTCTCTTAGTTACTTTGAGATAATTAATCTTATTTGTTTGAGATAATTAATCTTATTTGTTTGAGATCATTAATCTTATTTGAGATCATTAATCTTATTTGAGATCATTAATCTTATTTGAGATCATTAATCTTATTTGTCTGAGATAATTAATCTTTTTTGTTTGAGATAATTAATCTTAGTTTTTGGAGATAACTACTCTTAGTTCTTGGAGATAATTACTCTTAGTTTTTTGTGATAATTAATTTTAGTTGTGTGAGATAATTAGTCTTAATTCCACGATATAATTCCTCTTAGTTCCACAAGATATTTTCTCTTAATGCGATGATAAAATTCTTCCTTATTCTACGAGATAATTCTTCTTGGTTTCATAAGATATATTATCATAGTTCGACGAGATAATTCCTCTCCGTACCATGAGATAATTCCTCTCCGTTCCATGAGATAATTCCTCTCCGTTCCCATGAGATAATTCCTATCAGTTTCCTGAGATAATTCGTTTAATTTTCACGACATTGCTGATCTTAATTATGTTCGAAATAACCTCTTGGCTCCACGTGGTTATTTGTTTTAGTCCAATAAGAAAATTCGGCTTTGTTTTTTTCAGATAATTCCTCTCACTTCCGCAAGAAAATTCCACTTAGTTCTATGAGATAATTCCTCATATTTTCACGAGATTACTCATCTGGCCGCTTTTCATGTTCCGGACACCAGAACTGTGAGGTGGACAGCGCTGTTCTTATTAGTCTCAACTGTGACTATGGGACGTGCAGATCAGACATTTAATCATTCTGTGTAAGACAAGCAACAGACATACAGCGTAGCGATCTATTTCACGACTAGCAATAGACACTACAGCGTTGCTATCTATTTCACGACTAGGAATAGACATACAGCGTAGAGATCTATTTCACGACTAGGAATAGACAAACAGCGTTGCTATCTATTTCACGACTAGGAATAGACATACAGCGTAGAGATCTATTTCACAACTAGAAATAGGCATACAGTGTTACGATCTATTTCAGGACTAGCAATAGAAATAGGGCGTTGCACCATATTCCACGACCAGCAATAAATAGACACAACCAATGTTCTATCCTACGACTAGCATCAAGCACGCGGCGTAGGTTCTATTCCACGGCTATCAATAGATACGCGAAGTGGGGGTTCTATTTCACGACAAGCAATAGACATTGAGCGTACGTCTCTATTTCTTGACAAATTACAGACACCAGGCAGCAATCTATTTCCTGGCATGTAAGAAAAGGTTGAGATGAAGGCAATTTAAACAATACTTTTTCTTATTACATTAATAAGAGAAATTAAACAATAACACTTCTACACTTTTTCTTATTATTTGTCTCTTTAGTTTTCTTACTATATCTTAGTATATATAAAATAAAAATTCTATATATATTTATCTCTTTATTTTTCGTATTTTACAATTCTCTCTCTCTCTCTGTCTCTCTCTCTCTCTCTCTCTCTCTCTCTCTCTCTCTCTCTCTCTCTCTCTCTCTCTCTCTCTCTCTCTCTGTGATCCAGCCTACCTCGGACACACAAGCGCCCAGATCTCTTATAATTAACATGATTTATAGAATTAGATTGTGCGTGTCTGATGCTTTGTATTTGGCGTGTGAGGAGGAGGAGGAGGAGGAGGAGGGGTGGAGACTAGAGTGAGAGAAGGAGGAGGAGAGAAGATGGAGGAGAAGAGTAAAGGAGAACGAGAAGAGAGGAGTGAGCAAAGAGCAGAAGGATAAAGGAGGTAATGGAATAGGATAAATGAGGATTAGGAGTAGGAAAATAATGAGGAATGGAGATGTAGAAGATGATGGAGACCGCAGGGAATAAGGGAATGAAGATGAAATGAAGATGGAATGAATATGGTATGTTGCGGTAGCAGTCACTAACACACACACACAGCTTTCGGTATTCAGAGTTCACAGACCCGGGTTCAGTTCTCGGCCCAGACAGAAACCAATGGGCAGTTTCTTTCATCTAACTCGTCTGTTCACCTAGTCGCAAATAGGCACTTGGAAATTAGGATTTAGTCAGCTGGTATGGGCTGTATCCTAAGGATCTGTGTGAGTGTGAGATCAAAGACCTAGCAGCTCGATCCTATAGGCACAAATTGTACGAATACAAATAATAAATTACACAAAAACACACACACACACACACACACACACACACACACACACACACACACACACACACACACACACATTATATATATATATATGTTGTACCTAGTAGCCAGAACGTCGTACTCGGCCTACTATGCAAGGCCCGATTTGCCTAATAAGCCAAGTTTTCATGAAATAATTGTTTTTCGACTACCTAACCTACCTAACCTAACCTAACTTTTTCGGCTACCTAACCTAACCTAACCTATAAAGATAGGTTAGGTTAGGTTAGGTAGGGTTGGTTAGGTTCAGTCATATATCTACGTTAATTTTAACTCCAATAAAAAAAATTGACTTCATACATAATGAAATGGATAGCTTTATCATTTCATAAGAAAAAAATTAGAGAAAATATATTAATTCAGGAAAACTTGGCTTATTAGGCAAATCGGGCCTTGCATAGTAGGCCGAGAAGTGCGTTCTGGCTACTAGGTACGACATATATATATATATATATATATATATATATATATATATATATATATATATATATATATATATATATATATAAACAAAAGGCGGCGGTGGTAGGAGAAAAGCACACAGAAACTGTGTTGGAGGGGACCTAAACATTCCCTCTAATGCGTTATGTATGGTTTACTCCGAGGCTAAGGGTCCCCCTTGTTCCAGCCAGAGGTATATATATATATATATATATATATATATATATATATATATATATATATATATATATATATATATATATATATATATATATATATATACATTCATATATTTATATTTATATACTGTATAATTGTATAACCAAAATAGAAACTGAAACAAGAAATTACTTAAGAATTTTCGAGTTATTACTTCTGAAGGTGAGTTGATTAGCACCTAAATGCCTAGGTAATTTCCAATTTCAGTTATCCCATCTATATATATATATATATATATATATATATATATATATATATATATATATATATATATATATATATATATATATATATATATATGCGAACAAGCCTGAATGGTCCCCAGGACAATATGCAACTGAAAACTCACACCCCAGAAGTGACTCGAACCCATACTCCCAGAAGCAACGCAACTGGTATGTATAAGACGCCTTAATCCACTTGACCATCACGACCGGACAATGAGGTGATAGCCGAGGCTAT
>NC_091177.1:16558832-16636332 GCF_040958095.1 Procambarus clarkii
CACACACATGCATACACTCACACACACACAACGTTTCTGTACACCAGTTGATTGACGGTTGAGAGGCGAGACCAAAGAGCCGAAGCTGAACCCCCGCAAATACAACTAGGTGAGTACAATCACATATACACGCACGCTGCCATGCACTCATACAAATGAGCACTCAAATGCACATACAAATGCACATATATGCACATCATACACGCACACACACACACACACACACACACACACACACACACACACACACACACACACACACACACACACACACACACACACAACAATCAGCTCCCCTCTGAAAAAAATTAAAAATCTATAGACTGTCATGCCATGCGCATGAAACCACGATCTCGACGCATGCGCCTCCATGAGACTGTCGATGCCGTCGGGCTCCGAGGAATACCCGCCTGACAGGATCAGTGGAGGGTCCATGCGCCTGATATCTCTGATGCTCTGCTATGCTCCTCGCTTCCTAATACTTTGGTCAATCATGTCAGTCATTCCTTCAACGATGGGGTCGAACTGGTCGTATCCTTATACTTTGGTCTGTCATACCAGTCATTTCCTCATATTTTGCGCTGACATGTCAGTCATTTCCTCATACTTTGCCCTGACTTGCCAGTCATTTCCTCATACTTTGCTCTGACATGCCATTCATTTCCTCATACTTTGCGCTGATATGCCAGACATTTATTCCTACTTTGCGCTGACATGCCAGTCATTTCTTCATACTTGGCGCTGACATGCCAGTCATTTCCTCATACTTTGCGCTGACATGCCAGTCATTTCTTCATACTTTGCGCTGACATGCCAATCATTTCCTCATACTTTGCGCTGACATGCCAGTCATTTCTTCATACTTTGCTCTCACATGCTAGTCATTTCCTCAAACTTTGCGCTGACATGCTAGTCATTTCCTCAAACTTTGCGCTGACATGCCAGTCATTTCCTCATACTTTGCTCTCACATGCTAGTCATTTCCTCAAACTTTGCGCTTACATGTCAGTCATTTCCTCAAACTTTGCGCTGACATGCCAGTCATTTCCTCATACTTTGTTACTGCTTAACATACAGTATACTCCGTAACATGATGTTTGTGTGGGCGGGTTTAGCCTATTCCGTTCTGTTTGTACAAATGTAAGATTATTCTGCGGTGGTTTTTGTACATTAGAGATTTTCTGCAGTTATTCGTGTATATTAAAGTATATTCTGCCGTTATTCGTGTATATGAATGTATATTCTGCCGTTATCTGCGAATATGTTCAGTATATTTTGCCGTTATCTGAGTATATTCCAGAATATTCTAACGTTGATTGTGTATATGGGTGATGTATCTTTACCTCGTGGAAGTATTTGGGGTATATTTTACGGTTTTTGTGTATTTTGTGGGGTATATCCTTCCGTTTCTCGTGTATTGGATATAACCTGAGTTTTTTAATGTGGATATAATATGGCGTTTTTTTCATTTGTGGGATATAGTAGGTGTATAGCATGGTATCATTTGTGCCTCTTGGGTATATCCTGCAGATATTACTGTGCATATGGTGTTATATCCTGGCACTTTTCCTGTATGTGTGGTATATCCGGCCGATATTTTTGTGCATGGAGATATACATCCCGGTCATAGTTGTGTACATGGGAATATATATTCTGGTCTATTTTTATAAAGGGAAATATATCCTAGTCATATTTGTGTATATAGGAATATGCACTGTTGTTGTTTGTGAATATAGGGGATATTCACAACTGCTATCTTTACATACCAAGATTCATCCTGGTTCATTATGTATATTGACATGAATCCTGTTTTCACTTGTGTTTGATAAGGAGTATACACGGCCTATTTCGCTCAAAGCAGGTGTATTCATTCTTGTATAGGTTTATGTTCAAATGTATACAGTCGCTGACTGGATTTTGGGGTGACGTTTCTAGTCTATATTGAATTTATTTGGCTGTATTCTGTAGTTAAATTAGGTGGTTAATTAACACACTAAGAGGGCAGAATTAATCGAATACCATCAGGAGTAATACTGGTCGGATAGCATTGTATGGCAACATTGGTCGACTAGCAATGTATGGCACACTGGTCGACTAGAAATTTATGGCAACACTTGTCGAATAGCAGTGTATGGCAACACTGGTCGACTAACAATGTTTGGCAACACTGGTCGACTAGCAATGTATGGCAACACTGGTCGACTAGCAATGTATGGCAGCACTGGTCGACTAGCAATGTATGGCAACACTGGACGACTAGCAGTGTATGGCAACACTGGTCGACTAACAATGTATGGCAACACTGGTCGACTAGCAATGTATGGCAACACTGGTCGACTAGCAATGTATGGCAACACTGGACGACTAGCAATGTATGGCAACACTGGTCGACTAGCAATGTATGGCAACACTGGTCGACTAGCAATGTATGGCAACACTGGTCGACTAGCAATGTATGGCAACACTGGTCGACTAGCAATGTATGGCAACACTGGTCGACTAGCAATGTATGGCAACACTGGACGACTAGCAATGTATGGCAACACTGGTCGACTAGCAATGTATGGCAACACTGGACGACTAGCAATGTATGGCAACACTGGTCGAATGACGTGCATACATGAAAAAAAATTTATTGCTTGGTGAACAATATATAAATGGTCAGCTTTAGTATGGCTTTTAAACGCATGCGTTCTCATAAATGCGCGAGCATGCACTCGTCCAACTGTATATGTACATACACATACATTCGTGTATACATACACATATATTCATATATGCATGCACATTTATACAAGTATCCATACAACCATGCATATTTACACAAATATATATTTTAGGTATATACAATCAAACATATATTTATACATGTATATAAATGTGACACATGACTGTAAATGTATACATATACAAGCAGATACACGCACTCCACACACGAACATACACGCGCGCACACACACAAACACACACACACGTACACATGTGTGTATGGTTTGAAACTGGGTATGGAGTCTGCTTCCACCACATCACTGCTTAATGTATTCCATTTGTTAACTACTCTGACACTGAACAAATTCTTACAAATGTCTCTGAAAACATGTATACTCAGCCAACTAGGTGAGTGCAGATGTCCACAGAGACATTAGAAAAATTTGTTCAGTGTCAGAGTTATTAACTGATGGAATGCATTAAGCAGTGATGTGTTGGAGGCTGACTCCATACACAGTTTCAAAAGCAGTTAAGGCAGAATTCAGTAGTCTCAGGAACCTGTACATTAATTGATTGACAGTTAAGAGGCGGAACCAAAGAGCCGAAGCTCATCTCCCGAAAGCACAACTATGTGAGTGCAACAACTTGGTGAGTACACACGCACACACACACACACACACACACACACACACACACACACACACGCACGCACGCACACACACACACACACACACACACACACACACACACACACACACACACACACACCTACACACACACACACACACACACACTCTCACACACGAAGGCTCAGGAATCTGCACACCAGTTGGTTGACAGTTGAGAGGCGGGACCAAAGAGACAAACCTCAACCCCCGCAAGCACAATTAGATCTTCTTGAGGTTATCTTGAGATGATTTCGGGGCCTTTATAGTGTCCCCGCGGCCCGGTCCTCGACCAGGCCTCCACCCCCAGGAAGCAGCCCGTGACAGCTGACTAACTCCCAGGTACCTATTTACTGATAGGTAATAGGTAACTGATAGGTAACAGGGGCATTCAGGGTGAAAGAAACTTTGCCCATTTGTTTCTGCCTCGTGCGGGAATTGAACCCGCGCCACAGAATTACGAGTCCTGCGCGCTATCCACCAGGCTACGAGGCCCCCCGAGGCCCGAGGCGAGATGAGTACACACACACACACACACACGTTGCGTAATTGACACACATTTTCTCTGTCTATCTGTCACTATGTCTCCGTCTCCGTCTCCGTCTCTCTCTCTCTCTCTCTCTCTCTCTCTCTCTCTCTCTCTCTCTCTCTCTCTCTCTCTCTCTCTCTCTCTCTCTCTCTCTCTCTCTCTTAACTTTAAAGAGTTCCAAAGTCAGTGTTATTTAATATGTCACTATCTATAAGTGTGTTACTCTCAGTGTGAGCGCTTCTGAGTACATGACATGCGTGACACGAGAATGAGTATGTCTGTGTATGACACGTGTGTTAGCATGAGTGTATAATTTCTATATCTGAATGTGCAATCACGTGTAGGATTAGTAGTATGTGCAGGTGTACACGTTTGAAAGCCAGACATATGAATGTCCACGCGTGTGTAGGTCAGATATATAAATATGCACGCGCGCAATAATCCAGTATGTGCATATATATATATATATATATATATATATATATATATATATATATATATATATATATATATATATATATATATATATATATATATATAATATGTGTTTATTCATTCATGCGTCACAGCGCTCGGTCTTTACATTACGAATGGAAGTAACTTTCACGACCTGTGCCCCCAGCGCATCCCTCGGCCTACAGTGCATCCCTGTACCTTCCTGCGTCTCTCTGGTATAGTTGCTTCAAAAGTATCTTCTCTGCCTTTTCTTTTTTATTTGATCTGTAATGAAAAATGCTGGGCTTTTCCACCTTGTTTATGTCGGTATTTTATACGTTGTGATTATGATACCTTTATTCCTGCCTTCAAATACTGTTAGATTTTCAGTTCACCTAACGGTCTTTAATAATATAGCTTCTTGCCCGCGCATTTCTGGCATTAGTCTGGCTGCAGATCTCTGCAGATCTCGATGTGCAATCGTTGCTTAACTATCGGTGACTACGACACTACGGCAGGTCGGTATAAGGTCCGGTCTCCCACCCTGCACACCGGCAGCGTCTTTAATCACTTGATTGAATTTGATTGAATTTGTCGGTGGGTGATGCTTCCGTTTCTTCCCTCAGTGCAGTCCACGTGTTGATCACCTTTATAGCGGAAGAATATTCCTTAAACAGTTATTTGGTTTTGTGCCGGTGGGGTTTATGTTGGCGTTATATTCACTGCCAAGTCTCTTATAATGCTTCACATGATGGGGATCCCATACAGGTGTAGCATGATGGTGCTTCACATGATGGGGGTCCCATACAGGTGTAGCATGATGGTGCTTCACATGATGGGGATCCCATACAGGTGTAGCATGATGGTGCTTCACATGATGGGGATCCCATACAGGTGTAGCATGATGGTGCTTCACATGATGGGGCCCATACAGGTGTAGCATGATGGTGCTTCACATGATGGGGATCCCATACAGGTGTAGCATGATGGTGCTTCACATGATGGGGATCCCATACAGGTGTAGCATGATGGTGCTTCACATGATGGGGCCCATACAGGTGTAGCATGATGGTGCTTCACATGATGGGGATCCCATACAGGTGTAGCATGATGGTGCTTCACATGATGGGGATCCCATACAGGTGTAGCATGATGGTGCTTCACATGATGGGGCCCATACAGGTGTAGCATGATGGTGCTTCACATGATGGGGATCCCATACAGGTGTAGCATGATGGTGCTTCACATGATGGGGATCCCATACAGGTGTAGCATGATGGTGCTTCACATGATGGGGGTCCCATACAGGTGTAGCATGATGGTGCTTCACATGATGGGGATCCCATACAGGTGTAGCATGATGGTGCTTCACATGATGGGGATCCCATACAGGTGTAGCATGATGGTGCTTCACATGATGGGGATCCCATATAGGTGTAGCATGATGGTGCTTCACATGATGGGGGTCCCATACAGGTGTAGCATGATGGTGCTTCACATGATGGGGGTCCCATACAGGTGTAGCATGATGGTGCTTCACATGATGGGGCCCATACAGGTGTAGCATGATGGTGCTTCACATGATGGGGCCCATACAGGTGTAGCATGATGGTGCTTCACATGATGGGGGTCCCATACAGGTGTAGCATGAGGGTGCTTCACATGATGGGGGTCCCATACAGGTGTAGCATGATGGTGCTTCACATGATGGGGGTCCCATACAGGTGTAGCATGATGGTGCTTCACATGATGGGGGTCCCATACAGGTGTAGCATGATGGTGCTTCACATGATGGGGCCCATACAGGTGTAGCATGATGGTGCTTCACATGATGGGGCCCATACAGGTGTAGCATGATGGTGCTTCACATGATGGGGCCCATACAGGTGTAGCATGATGGTGCTTCACATGATGGGGGTCCCATACAGGTGTAGCATGATGGTGCTTCACATGATGGGGGTCCCATACAGGTGTAGCATGATGGTGCTTCACATGATGGGGGTCCCATACAGGTGTAGCATGATGGTGCTTCACATGATGGGGCCCATACAGGTGTAGCGTGATGGTGCTTCACATGATGGGGCCCATACAGGTGTAGCATGATGGTGCGTCACATGATGGGGGTCCCATACAGGTGTAGCATGATGGTGCTTCACATGATGGGGGTCCCATATTGGCGCTGCCTCTTTCATGACCTATCGACAGTAAATATATTTATCAAAATATTCCTTGCTAAGGTGTTTTTCAACGCTGAATGGGTTATTCTTATTTTGACGACGTTTCTGAAGTTATTATATATATATGCATATGTATGTGTGTGCACACATGTGTATGTTTGTGTGTATGTTTGTACGTGTGAGCGGGTGAGTATGTTTTTGCAATATTTTATTAACTATTATCAGCAACCTTTAATCGGTGTACGAACACATTTGCACATACATGCACATTTGCACATACATGCACATTTGCACATACATGCACATATATGCATACATGCACATACACACACAAGCACACTCATGCACATACTTGTATACACTCATGTGTACGCGTGCATATGAGTATGTGTATGCATGTATGTTCGCATACAGGCTGAAGGCTGATAACGCTATAAACATTTTGACTTTCTCGATTATTTTAAGATGACAGACTTTGGTCTCTAATGGCTTGACATATTTCTGCTCGCGTCTGACGGTTGAGTGACAACTAAATGAGATTATGATGACCATGTCAAACATTTCCAGTTTTATTCTTCAATTAGAAGATTCTTAACACATTGACTGGCTCCCACCCCCCTCTCTTCTCTCTACTTGTCTCCCCTCACGTTCTCTTCTCTACCACTTCTCTCTCTTCTCTTCTAGTCCTTTCATTTCTTCCTCTCATGTTCTCTCACCTCCTGTTCTTCCCTCACCACCCGCTTCTGTGTCGTTCATGTCCCCATCGGAATGAACAAACTAATAATTAGTGGATTATAAGGTAATAGGAGCTGCTAGGAGGAAGGGTATGGTCGTCCTGGCACCGGTCACCCCTTCGTCACCTGGCCACGGTGTCACTCTAAAAGTTAGGAGTCGTTGGGACCTCTGTGTGCCACTTTGGGGCCTCTGTGTGCCACTTTGGGGCCTCTGTGTGCCACTTTGGGGCCTCTGTGTGCCACTTTGGGACCTCTGTGTGCCACTTTGGGGCCTCTGTGTGCCACTTTGGGGCCTCTGTGTGCCACTTTGGGGCCTCTGTGTGCCACTTTGGGACCTCTGTGTGCCACTTTGGGGCCTCTGTGTGCCACTTTGGGGCCTCTGTGTGCCACTTTGGGGCCTCTGTGTGCCACTTTGGGGCCTCTGTGTGCCACTTTGGGACCTCTGTGTGCCACTTTGGGACCTCTATGTGCCACTTTTGGGACATTTGTGTGCCACTTTGGGACTTCTATGGGCCACTTTGGGACATCTGTGTGCAGCTTAGGGACCTCTGTGGGCCACTTTGGGACTTTCCCCGCCCAGACGCTTATGGTGCACACATACTCCCACTCACGCCAGTATGCGCGCCTGGTGGCTAACACTCAAGAATCTGCGGCAGAGTTTTTTTTCACCCTGATGCTCCTGTTACCTAGCAGTAAATAGGTACCTGGGAGTTAGACAGCTGCTACGGGCTGCTTCCTGGAGGTGTGTGTGAAAAAATATGAATGTTGATTGATTGACGGTTGAGAGGCGGGCCGAAAGAGTAAAGCTCAACCCCCGCAAGCACAACTAGATGAACACGACGAAATGCACTCGCACAAACACATACACACATGTACAATACATAAAGGCGGGGTCCAAGAGCTAACAGCTCGATCCTGCATAGACAAATAGTGAACACACACACACACACGCACACACACGTACACACACACACATTAGGGGCCTTGTAGCCTGGTGGATAGCGCGCAGGACTCGTAATTCTGTGGCGCGGGTTCGATTCCCGCACGAGGCAGAAACAAATGGGCAAAGTTTCTTTCACCCTAAGTGCCCCTGTTACCTAGCAGTAAATAGGTACCTGGGAGTTAGACAGCTGCTACGGGCTGCTTCCTGGAGGTGTGTGCGAAAAAATATGAATGTTGATTGATTGACGGTTGAGAGGCGGGCCGAAAGAGCAAAGCTCAACCCCCGCAAAAACACAACTAGTAAACACACACACACACACACACACACACGTACACACACACACACACACACACACATACACACACACACACACACACACACACACACACACACGTACACACACACACACACACACACACACACACACACACACACACACACACACACACACACACACACACACACACACACACACACGGCACACATGATACACTCACTCGCCCCTTGACAAAACCCGGGGAGAATTGAGTGGGAACCAACCCATAACTGCTCGTCCCTGTTCGTCGAGCAGCAACTGGGGACCTGGTACTAAAACCGATTGGCAGGACGCGTTCCAGGACCAACCAAGTGGAACCCGGCCTACCGTGACCCGCGGTGACACCCTCACCCCCCCCCCCCCCTCACAACACTTGGAAAGTGTCTTCATCTGTACTCACAGTGCGAGAGAGTGGGGAGGAGGAGGGGATATTGATGGGGAATGAGGGGGGGTAGAAGGGGAGAGGTTAGAGCGGGGGATGCACGTGTGTGTTTTTGTGCGTTGTGTCGTCTTGTGCCCCTTCACCCCTTCCCCTCCCGTTTATTTTTTTGTGTAATGCGCCTCAATGGGTGCCATTTGAGTGTCTCTGGGGTGCGCAACTGGGGTGGTACTGCTGGTGCCTAGAGAAAGTGCCACGGGGGGACGGGGGGGGGGGAGGGAAGGTGGCACAGGAGGTGCCTAAGGACAGTGCTTAAGTGTAAGTGCCACTAGGGGGGGGGGTGGCACTGGAGGTGCCTAAGAGGGGGTGACAGAGGAGGGCCGCGCGTAGTGTGCCGTCATTACTGTCCGCTCTCCGCCCAGGTAAAATATTTATGTATACGTCCTTGACTACCTCCAACATGCGCGTCTTTCAGGCGTGTGCGTGCGTGTTTTCGCGATTCTCGTACACACATGCGTTCATTTCGAGTGCGTGTGCGTTGTTTTCGTGCGCTACTTGAGCTACTAATAACAATGACAAATTCAAAAAGAAATTAAATTTCATTAACATTAAGGAAAATTATTTGAAGCCAATACTAAAGATATTTTATAAGTTGTATAATGTAAAACACGTCTTTTCTATCCTCTGTTTAGTTTTTGCCTTCGACAGGGCACCTGTAGGAGTGATGGGAGCCACGAGCTGTTATCCTGTATCAGTTCACACGAAGCCAAGTATTAGAAACTTACGAGTTAATGATTCTCATTGTTTTTCATTAGGAAAAACTTAGTTTAATGCTTTGTTAAAATTAATTTAGCAGATGGTGAAGCAGGAGACAAGTGTCTATCATGGCCTGCATATGTCTATCAGGACCTACATATGTCTGTCAGGGCCTACATATGTCTCTCAAGGTCTACATATGTCTCTCAGGGCCTACATATGTCTGTCAGGGCCTACATATGTCTCTCAAGGTCTACATATGTCTCTCAGGGCCTACATATGTCTCTCAGGGCCTACATATGTCTCTCAAGGTCTACATATGCCTCTCAGGGCCTACATATGTCTCTCAGGGCCTACATATGTGTATCAGGGCCTACATATTATCACATGACGAATTCTCGGGGATCTTCGATTTGCGCTGATATGTTTCAGACGCGGTTCAGCCTAGGAATGAATGATCATTGCTGAGGATATGTTCTTGAAACTGGCCTATAGCATTGCCAGCATGAGTCTCATGTTGAGTGAGCGCCTTGAGTTGTGAATGCCGTCTCCAGCTTGCCCACAATCTTGGGCCTGGCCGGTGGGGAAGCTTGCGAACACTGGCTTAATACTGAGCAGCCATATGATGAAGGCTTCAGTGTATTGACCCGATCACTCGAGGAGAGTCCCACCTTACGAAGAGTCGTCACATATCATTCTCTGTCACTTGCTGCAATAAGATTAAGCATGAAGGTGGAGGGGGGTTGGTAATCCAAGAAAGTGGTGCATATTTAAGATGCGAGCGAAGTTGAGCTTCATATAATATTTTGCACAAAGTTATGTTTAGCTCCTTAACATACTTTAAGATTCTTGGCTGCCTTGCTTGTTGGGGTTAGCATGGGGTTATATAGACGAACGCGACGTTTCTCATCCTTATCCATAGCCTTGTCCAAGAAAACACAAGGAAGACTCAAATCCCAGGCAGGGCGAGACGTATGTGCAAGTCTCCTTACACCCGTTGCCTCTGTTCACCTAGCCGTGATTAGGAACCTGGGAGTTAGTCGACTGTTGTGGGTGGCATCCTGAGCAATGGTAAAGCGCTAAATATATCCCAGGTATACTCTAATATACCACAAACGCCGCAGGGCACAGCACGAGGAAAATAGTCGCAAGGCTGCACATGCCGCAAGGCAAAGACACTAGAGCCGCAAGGCAAAGACACTAGAGCCGCAAGGCAAAGACACTAGAGCCGCAAGGCAAAGACACTAGAGCCGAAAGGCAAAGACACTAGAGCCGAAAGGCAAAGACACTAGAGCCGCAAGGCAAAGACACTAGAGCCGCAAGGCAAAGACACTAGAGCCGCAAGGCAAAGACACTAGAGCCGAAAGGCAAAGACACTAGAGCCGCAAGGCAAAGACACTAGAGCCGAAAGGCAAAGACACTAGAGCCGCAAGGCAAAGACACTAGAGCCGCAAGACAAAGACACTAGAGCCGCAAGACAAAGACACTAGAGCCACAAGGCAAAGACACTAGAGCCGCAAGGCAAAGACACTAGAGCCACAAGACAAAGACACTAGAGCCGAAAGACAAAGACACTAGAGCCGCAAGACAAAGACACTAGAGCCGAAAGACAAAGACACTAGAGCCGCAAGACAAAGATACTAGAGCCGCAAGACAAAGACACTAGAGCCGCAAGGCCGCTGCAACGAGTGGGCCGGAAGGTCCCAGAGTCAAAGAGTGGGTTCACGCCCAAAGTCAGAGAGTGGGTTCACGCCCAAAGTCAAAGAATGGGTTTACGCCCAAAGTCAGAGAGTGGGTTCACGCCCAAAGTCAGAGAGTGGGTTCACGCCCGAAGTCAGAGAGTGGGTTCACGCCCGAAGTCAGAGAGTGGGTTCACGCCCAAAGTCAGAGAGTGGGTTCACGCCCAAAGTCAGAGAATGGGTTCACGCCCAAAGTCAAAGAATGGGTTTACGCCCAAAGTCAAAGAGTGGGTTCACGCCCAAACAAAGTAGCTACTATTACACACACACACACACACACAGGCTCAGTCATACACAGATACACACTGCTAAAGAGACCGATCCCAAGCAGGTGAGGAGAACATTTAGAACAGATAATTTTTTTCCTCAAGGCACCAGCATGTTTCTAGCAAAGAAAAGTATTGCTTGACAATCTTGCTGGATATCTTCAATAAGATGGCCGAAATCAAATAAGAGAGGGAGGGAGGGATGAATAGACTGAATATTCCTCGACTGTTAGAAGGCATTCGGTACGGTCTCGTACTTAAGACTCCTACTCAGACTAGAGAAGCAGCAGGAGTATCTTGAAGAGTCGTAAAGGGGGTCAGAGAGTGTCTCTCAGGAGGGAAACAAAGGGTTATAGTGAGAGCAGAGACATAGGAGTGGAGAGAGGTTATGGGTAGAGTACCACAAAGGTCACTTCTATACGGCACGTCCTGTTTCTAATGTATATGTCAACGACCTGACAGAGGAAATTGGCTCCTTCATATCAATGTTTGGAGACGATGCAAAACTTAAGAGAAGAGCCAGGACAGGGATATATTGTGATGCATACCAAACGGATTTGGACACACGCCAGAAGTGGTGTGAAAATGGCGGCCAGAATTTAACCCAGCCAAATACAAAGTTATGAGGATTGGAGCAGGAGTGCGAAGGCCAGTACAGCAGTATAGGATGAAGGGAAGATACATTCTTCAATTAGAAAAAGAGAAAGACCTGGGAGTGGACATAACCCCAAGTCTGATGCCAGAAGCCCACATTAGTAGAATAAGAACCCCCCCCCCCCTTTGTATGGCATACTAATACAAAGAGGCTTTCCTGGCCCTTTATGCAGAGATGGTAAAACCTACACTTGAATATGCCTACCCAGAATGGAATCCTTACCTGAAAAAGGACAAGAACCTCGAAAAGTCCAAAGATATGCAACGAGACTCTTTCCGGAGCTGAAGGGATCGAGCATTGAGGACAGACAAAACTAGACCATATCACATAGGAGGAAAGGAGAGATGGGGAGAGGAGGGACATGATAACACACAAGATTCTAAGGGAAACTGACAAAGCAGTGATGTTCGAAACTAGGAACAGCTGAACTAGGTGTCATGGATTAAAAGAGACGCAAATCAGTCTTAGAGACATCAGGAAGAACTTATTTTAGTGTTAGAGCTGTCAGTAAATGGAACAGGTTATACACAGAAATCGCTAAACGTAATTAGAGTCAACATTTAAATGTAAATATGATAAAAGCGTGAGAAAAGAGTTATTGCATTAATCTAAGAACTTTCGGAAGGCGGGGCTAGCTCGACCCTGCCAGCACATCAAGGAGAGTACACACCCAGCCAGACACACACACACACACACACACACACACACACACACACACACACACACACACACACACACACACACACACACACACACACACAGGAATACCATGGGAGGCAGAACTAAGTGGAAAGTCTGTACAAGGCATGATGGACTACATTACCCAGAAGTGTCAGGAGGCAGACAACAGGTTTATTCCGGCCCAGAAAGAAAAAACTGAAAAAAGCAAAAGGAATATCCGTGGTTCAATCATGCATGCAAGGATGCAAGGCAGCTAAGCAAAAGATCATGGGGAATCTACAGAAATAACAGGATACCAGAGAACAGAGAGATATACCAGAGGGCCAGAAAGGGGTACCTCAGTGGTAGGAGAGTCGAAGAGGCAGTTTGAAAATTACACAGCAAATAAAGTCAAGACCCATCCAAAACTACTATACAACCACATCAAGAGGAAAACAACAGTGAAAGAAGAGGTGATAAAACTGAAAAAGGGAGAGAATGGGTACACAGAGAATGACGAAGAGGTGTGTGAAGAACTCAACAAGAGATTCCAAGAGATCTTCACAACAGAGCAAGGGTGACTCCTTATCGCCACCCCTCTTCCTTGAACTAAGAGAGGTGGCGAAAAACAAAGCAGACTTGGAAGATATTTAAATTACCAGAGATGAGGTTAGGAGGTATCTGCTCGATCTAGAAGTGACTTAGGCTGTTGGACTTGATGGAATCTCACAATGGATACTAAAAGAAGGGGCAGAAACACTTTGCATGCTACTGTCTACGGTGTATAACTCGTCACTGGAAACAGGAGTCCTACCAGAGTTGGAAGACAACTTACGTAGTCCCAATATACAAAAGGGGGATAGGTAGGAGGTCCTAAACTACAGGTTGGTGTCCTTAAGGTATATATCATTCAAGGTGATGGAGAATATCGTGAGAAAAAGCCTGGCAGCACATCTGGAGAGAAGGGAATTTGTAATACACCACAAGCAGGTGTCAGGGAAAGCATGTAATGTCTCACAGGTTTAATATAATTCTATAACCAAGCAACAAGCATTAAGCACAAAAGAGAAGGATGGGCAGACTGCATTTTCTTGGACTGTCAGAAAACATTTGACACGGTACCCCATTAGAGGCTGTGTCATAATTTGGAGAAACACGTTGGAGTAAGCTGTAGGGTGTTTCAATGGATAGCGGAGTACCTAAACAACAGGAAGCAGAAAGTTACTGTGAGGGAGGGAGACACCTCAGATTGGCGTGATGTCACCAGCGGGGTCCTACGGGGTTCTGTACTCGGACCTATCTTGTTTCCGATATATATCAATGATCACCAGAGGGTATAGACACATTCCTCTCAATGTTTGCTGATGATGTTAAAATTATAAGAAGGATTAAGACAGAGGAGGACAACAAGAGGCTACAGGATGACCTGGACAGACTGAAGGAATGGTCCAACAAATGGCTACTAAAGATTAACTCGAGTCAATGCAAAGTGATGAATACAGATGTAGGGAGCAGGAGGCCAGACACAAGGTACCAGCTGGGAGAGCCAACCCTTCAGGAGTCAGGAAGAGAGAAAGATCTGGTGGTTGATATCACACCAGACCTCTCCCCTGAAGCCCACATCAAAATCATCGGCGTATGCAAAGCCGATGAACATAATAATTGCCTTCAAAAACTTGTGTAAGAAATTATTTAGAACCTAGTATACCTCATATGTCAGACCAATTATGGAATATGCGGCTCCAGCGTGGAGTTCACATCTAGCCAAACACAAAACGAAGTTAGAAAATGTTCAGAGACATGCCACCAGGCTTGTCCCCGAGCTGAAAGGAATGAGCTACGAAGAAAGATTACTGGAACTGAACCTCACGACACTGGAAGACAGAAGAGTTAGGAGAGACATGATCACTAGGTATAAAATTCCCAGAGAAATTGACAGGGTAGATAAACAGTTTAACACGGGTGGTACGCGAACAAGGGGACACAGGTGGAAACTGAGTACCCAAATGAGCCACAGGGACGTTAAAAAAAAATTTTTAGTGTCAGATTAGTTAACAGATGGAATGAATTAGGCAGTGCTGTGGTGGAGGCTGACTCCATACACAGTTTCAAATGCAGATATTATGATAGAGCCCAGTAGGCACAGGAATCTTAACACCTGTAGACTGACAGTTGATAGGCAGGACCAAAGAGCCAAAGCTCAACCCTCGTAAGCATAACTAGGTGAGTACAACTAGGTAATTACACACACACACACATCCGACCATCCAACACCCCCCCCACACACACACATCCAATCATGCATACCCAACCATACACCCACACCCACACGCACACACACACACACACGCACACACACACACACACACACAAACACACACACACACACACACACAAACACACAGCAAGAAAGAGAGGGGTGGGCAGACTGCGTATTTTTGGATTGCCAGAAAGCCTTTGACACAGTACCACACACGAGGCTAGTAAAAAGCAGGAGGTGCAGGCATGAGTGAAAGGGAAGGTACTCTATTGGAAAAGGGAATACCTAAGTAACAGAAGACACCGAGTCACTGTGAGGGGTGAGGCCTCAGTTTGGCTTGATGTCACCAGTGGAGTCCCGCAGGGTTCAGTCCTTGGACCTATAATGTTTCTGATATATGTAAATGAGCTCCAATAGGGTATAGACTCGTTTCTCTCATTGTTTGCTGATGATGGAAAAAATTATGAGGAGGATTAAAACAGAGGATGATAGTAGGAGGCTACATGATGACCTAGACTGAATGAATGGTCCATCAAATGGCTACTAGAGTTCAACCCGAGTAAATGCAAGGTCATGAAACTAGACGGTGGAAACAGGAGGCCAGACACAGGATGCCGAATGGGAAATTAAGTACTTCATGAAACGGACAGAGAGAAAGATCTAGGAGTTGATATCACACCAAACCTGTCTCCTGAAGTCCACATTAAAAGAATTACATCTGCGGCATACGCGAGGCTAACATCAGAACAGCCTTCAGGAACCTGTGTAAGGAATCATTCAGAAAGTTGTACACAGCATATGTAAGACCTATCCTGGAGTATGCGGCCCCAGCATGGAGCCCGTACCTTGTACCACTAGGCTAGTCCCAGAACTAAGAGGCATGAGTTACGAGGAAAGGCTGCGTGAAATGCACATCACGACACTGGAAGACAGAAGAGTAACAGGAGACATGATCACTACCTACAAAATTATCAGAGGAACTGATAGGGTAGATAAGGATAAAGTTTTTAACACGGGAGGTACGCGAACAAGGGGACACAGGTGGAAACTGAGTACCCAAATGAGCCACATGGACGTTAGAAAGAACGTTTTCAGTAGTCAGAGTTAACAGATGGAATGCATTAGATAGTGATGTGATGGAGGCTAACTCCATACATTATTTCAAAGGTTGATATGATAGAGCCAAGTAGGCTCAGGAATCTGATCACCAGTTGATTGACAGTTGAGAGGCGGGGCCAAACAGCCAGAGCTCAACCCCCGCAAGCACAATTAGGTGAGTACACACATAGATGCAACTCCCTCTCCGAAAACTTCGTTGGAAATAATCTCAAAAACCCGAGTTGCATTACGAGGACATAATGGATAATAAATAACCTGTAACTTAGTGACGGGCGGAGCATTATAGCCTCATCCCCCTCGTCATTGTCCTTCACTACCTTAAAAAAAAAAAATAATAATAGAGAGAGAGGAACAATGGCTGGATAATGTGATTCACTATATCGTTCGAGCTATAAAAACGCTTCACACCGGAGCTAGTTAGAGCAGCGAGGGCTAGATCTAATTTCTAGATATTACCGGACGATTAGTATACTTACACGTGCGAATTAGAGTTGGTAACTGGCGGTAATCCGGTTTTATCGCTCAACGGCAAAATGATAAGTGCGACCCGATCCGACTTTCGCTAGTGGAGGAGGAATAGGGGGGTAGGGGTGGGGGTGAGGGACACGGGGCAGTTTTGGATGATAGGGGGGGGGGGGGTCGGTAAGTACGGTCTCAATGGTAGGGGGGGGAATGGTTGAGGGATGGAGGGGTGTGTTATAGGGTAGGGAGTGGTTCTGTGGAGGGGGGGGGAAGAGGTCTGCTTAACAGGGGACGGCTACGGTGGCAGATTCTTTCTACTCGTTATCATAATATTTTTAAGTGAGCGCAATAAGCTCCACACCTAAAATTTGTATTCACATTGTACTTGTAATTAGATGAATAATTGAGTTTTATGCCTGGGAGTTGAGAAACGGGGCGGACGCTACACTATATTCTTACCTATATTCAGTCTTCTAAATAGATGAAAGCAGATCATATTGTGACCTGTTACCTGGTTACATTTATCTAACAGGTAGAGTTCAAAACTGATGTAATAAACATATGTTCTGTGGCCTAATTCTTTATAGGTCTATAAAACCAAATCTTCACGTACAAAAGACAATTGGATGCTGCATATAACATAGTAGGCATAATTGTCTTCACTCTGTCTACACGATTATTTACGATCAAGGTAACATTTTCCGATGAAAAATATACATTTATCTACCTCTTTTTAAAGGTCTTAACCTTTGAAACCTTAGAATACATTCAACATAATTTTTGGGGGATAATAATATCCTGTATATAATGATTTAAAAAAGTTTCATATTTTCTTTATATATAACATTACGTAAATATTTGTTCAAAAGCTCAATACAGTTAATCCTTAAATGATTATGTGCTTTTTTCTGAGAGGAGAAGAATGGTGTTTACGGCAGCACGTCCATTCATTTCACACACAAAAAATTCAATTCAGTACAGATTTTCTTATTATTGCTCTGGCAAAAATAATGTGCATGGTGTGTGCGTGTGTGTGTGTGTGTGTGTGTGTGTGTGTGTACTCACCTAATTGTACTCACCTAATTGTGCTTGCGGGGGTTGAGCTTTGGCTCTTTGGTCCCGCCTCTCAACTGTCAATCAACTGGTGTACAGATTCCTGAGCCTACTGGGCTCTATCATACCTACATTTGAAACTGTGTATGGAGTCAGCCTCCACCACATCACTTCCTAGTGCATTCCATTTATTAACTACTCTGACACTGAAAAAATTCTTTCTAACGTCTCTGTGGCTCATCTGGGTACTAAGTTTCCACCTGTGTCCCCTTGTTCGTGTCCCACCCGTGCTGAAGAGTTTGTCTTTGTCCACCCTGTCAATTCCCCTGAGAATTTTGTAGGTGGTTATCATGTCTCCCCTTACTCTTCTGTTTTCCAGGGATGTGAGGTTCAGCTCCTTTAGCCTTTCCTCGTAGCTCAATCCTCTCAGTTCCGGGACGAGCCTGGTGGCATACCGCTGAATCTTCTCTAACTTTGTCTTGTGTTTAACTAGGTATGGACTCCAGGCTGGAGCTGCATACTCCAGGATTGGTCTTACATAAGTGGTATACAGGGTTCTGAAAGATTCCTTACACAAGTTTCTGAAGGCAGTTCTTATGTTGGCCAGTCTAGCATATGCCGCTGATGATATTCTTTTGATGTGGGCCTCTGGGGACAGGTTCGGTGTGATATCAACCCCCAGATCCTTCTCTCTATTTGATTCTTGCAGGATTTCCCCTCCCAGATGATACCTTGTGTTCAGCCTCCTGCTCCCTTCGCCTAATTTCATCACCTTACACTTTCCAGAGTTGAACTTCAGCAGCCATTTTCTAGACCATTCCTCCAGTTTATCCAGGTCATCCTGTAGTCTCTGTCTATCTTCATCCGTCTTGATTCTTCTCATAATTTTTGCATCATCAGCAAACATCGAGAGGAATGAGTCTATACCCTCTGGAAGATCGTTCACATATATTAGAAACAGGATGGGTCCAAGTACTGAGCCCTGTGGGACTCCGCTGGTGACATCTCGCCACTCTGATGTCTTCCCCCTCACCGTTACTCGCTGTTTCCTGTTGCTTAAGTACTCCCTTATCCACTGGAGCACCTTCCCTTTTACTCCTGCCTGTTGCTCCAACTTTTTTAACAGCCTTTTATGGGGTACTGTGTCGAAGGCTTTTTGGCAATCCAGGAAAATGCAGTCGGCCCACCCTTCTCTTTCCTGCCTAATTTTCGTTGCCTGGTCATAAAATTCTATTAACCCTGTGAGGCACGATTTACCATCTCTGAACCCATGTTGGTGGTGCGTTACAAAGTTATTTCCCTCCAGATGCTCTACGAGCCTTTTCCTCACGATCTTCTCCAGCACCTTGCATGGTATACAAGTTAAGGAAACTGGCCTGTAATTCAGTGCCTCTTGCCTGTCACCCTTTTTGTATATTGGGACCACGTTAGCTGTCTTCCAACTTTCTGGTAAGTCTCCTGTTTCCAGTGACCTGTTATACACCATAGAGAGTGGCACACTTAGTGCTTCTGCACCTTCCTTTAGTATCCATGGTGAGATTCTATCAGGCCCAACAGCCTTTGTCACATCTAGCTCCAGCAGACACCTTTTGACCTCATCACTGGTGAGGTCAAATTCCTCCAAGGTTTCCAAGGTTGCCGCCTCCTCATTTAGTGCAGGGGCTTCTCCTTGTTCTATTGTGAAGACCTCCTGGAATCTCTTGTTGAGTTCTTCACACACCTCCTTGTCATTCTCTGTGTATCTGTTCTCCCCTTTCCGCAGCTTCATCACTTGTTCCTTCACTGCTGTTTTCCTCCTGATGTGGCTGTGGAGCAGCTTTGGTTGGGTCTTGGCTTTACTCGCGATGTCATTTTCAAACTGTCTCTCTGCTTCCCTCCTCACTCTGATGTACTCATTTCTGGCCCTCTGGTACCTCTCCCTGCTCTCTGGTGTTCTGTTATTTCTGTAGTTTCTCCATGTTCTTTTACTCAGTTGTTTCGCTACCTTACATTCCTGGTTGAACCATGGGTTTTTCTGTTGTTTTTCGTTTTTCTCCTTTTGGACGGGGATAAACCTGTCTGCAGCTTCCTGGCACTTTTGGGTGACAATATCCATCATGACCTGCACATTCTTGTCTCTAAGTTCTGTTTCCCATGGTATTCCCATTAGGAAGTTCCTCATCTCGTCATATTTTCCTCTTCGGTAATTCAGTCTTTTCCCCTCCACTCCCATCCTTGGATAGGTTATCCCTACCTCCACCAAGTACTCAAAGGTCAGTACACTGTGGTCACTCATTCCTATGGGGGCTTCAACTTTGACTTCCCTTATTTCTGACTCATTTAGGGTGAATATTAAGTCGAGTCTAGCTGGTTCATCATTGCCTCTCATTCTTGTGGGTTCCTTGACATGCTGGCTCAGAAAATTCCTTGTTGCCACTTCCAAGAGTTTAGCTCGCCACGTATCTGCACCACCATGTGGGTCCCCATTCTCCCAGTCTATCTTTCCATGGTTGAAATCACCCATGATTAAGAGTCTTGAGCCATTCCTGCAGGCAACTGAAGCTGCTCTCTCTATTATATTAATAGTTGCCATGTTGTTCCTATCAAACTCCTGTCTAGGTCTTCTGTCATTTAGGGGAGGGTTGTAAATGACTGTCACTATTATCTTAGGTCCACCCATTGTTATAGTTCCTGTTATGTAATCTCTGAATCCGTCACAGCCCGGAATTTCCATCTCATCAAAACTCCAGTCCTTCCTTATCAGCAGGGCCACTCCTCCACCTCCTCTCCCTTCCCTCTCTTTCCTTACTATATAGTAGTCCTTTGGAAACACAGCATCTGTTATGACTCCTGACAATTTTGTTTCTGTTAGTCCTATTACATCAGGGTTTTCTTCTTGCACCCTTTCTGCCAGTTCACTTGCTTTATTGGTAATCCCATCAATGTTTGAGTACATTACCTTGAAGCTCACTTTCTTATATCCAATTTCACCCACACTCCCTACAAGTGTAGGAGGTTGTTCGATGGTCCTTGCTACTTGGGTAGGCTCCTCCTCCTGTGAGGTAGTTGCCAGGGGTTCAGGGGGAGGTGGGGTGGGGGGTGGAGGGCTTAGGTCTTCCTCAGGCCTGCTTGGGTCAGGAAGAAGTCCTGGGGGTGAGGGAGCAGGGATTGCTTGGGGAGAGGGCACGCCCTCCTGCGGTGTAGTTGACAGGGGTTTGGAGGGAGGTGGAGTGGGGGATAGAGGGCTTTGGTCTTGCTCAGGCCTGCTTGGGGCAGGGAGAAGACCAGGGGTTGGGAAAGCAGGGGCTACTTGGGGTAAGGGGAGGGGGAGGATTTGGGTTTCATGATGGGCATTATGCAGGGGCAAGGAAGGGTTTGTGCTGGGGGGTAGAGAGGGCCCTATTGGGTGGTGGACTGGGGTGTTGCATTCCCCCCTGGGGTTCCTGGGTTGCTGGATTGGGGTTCCCCACTCCCCTCTGGGATTGCTGGGTTGGAGGCTGAGGTTCCCTGGCTCTCTTCCCTCTCCTTGCGCCTTTTCCTTGCATCTGCTGCCCTTACTATCTCGTCTCTGGTCATGTCCCTCTGAACATATACCTCTTTGTAGTTCCTTGCATGCCTCAGTTTGTTCTTCCTTACTAGAATGTCCTTACTAGAATGAATGTGTGTGTGTGTGTGTGTGTGTGTGTGTGTGTGTGTGTGTGTGTGTGTGTGTGTGTACTTACCTATTTATACTCACCTAGTTGTGCTTGCGGGGGTTGAGTTTTGGCTCTTTGTTCCCGCCTCTCAACCGTCAATGAACTGGTATACCGATTCCTGAGCCTACTGGGCTCTGTCATATCTACATTTAAAACTTTGTATGGAGTCAGCCTCCACCACATCACGGCCTAGTGCATTCCATCCGTTAACTACTCTGACACTGAAAAAGTTCTTTCTAACGTTCCTGAGGCTCATTTGGGCACTCAGTTTCCACTTGTGTTCCCCTTGTTCACGCACCACTAGTGTTGAATAATTTATCCTTGTCTACCCTGTCAATTCCTCTGAGGATTTTGTAGGAAGTGATCATGTCTCCCCTTACTCGTCTGTCTTTCAGTGTCGTAAGGTGCATTTCCTGCAGCCTTTCCTCGTAACTCATGTCTCTTAGTTCTGGGACTAGTCTAGTGGCATCCCTCTGAACTTTTTCCAGCTTCGTCTTGTGTTTGCCGTCTTGAGTGTGTGTGTGTGTGTGTGCATGCGTGAGTGCGTTCGTGTGTGTGTGTGTGTGTGTGTGTGTGTGTGTGTGTGTGTGTGTGTGTGTGTGTGTGTGTGTGTATGTGTGTGTGTGTGTGTGTGTGTGCGCGCGCGCGCGCGTGTGAGTGTCTCTACTGACTCTTGCAAAATTTCACCTCCCAGATGGTACATTGTGGTCAACCTTTTGCTCCCTTCGTTTAATTTCATTACTTTACACTTTCCTGAGTTGAACTTTAGTAGCCATTTTCTAGACTATTCCTCCAGCTTGTCCAGGTCGTCCTGTAGTCTCTGTTTATCGCCATCTATCTTGATTCGTATCATAATTTTTGCATTATCAGCAAACATTGAGAGAAATGAGTCTATACCTTTTGGAAGATCGTTTACACATATTAGAAACAGGATGGGTCCAAGTACAGAGCCCTGTGGGACTCCGCTGGTGACATCTCGCTACTCTGATGTCATCCCTCTCACAGCAACTCGCTGTATCCTGTTACTCAGATACTCTCTTATCCACTGGAGCACCTTACCTTTTACTCCTGCTCCAACTTTTGTAACATCCATTTATGGGGTACTGTATCCCACCATACTGGGATACTGTGTGTGTGTGTGTGTGTGTGTGTGTGTGTGTGTGTGTGTGTGTGTGTTTTGTATCATCAGCTCATGCACAGTAAATAATCTGTAACACCACTCATTCTGGAGTAGTGAAAGCTAATTTACCAGACGTCACAACACTTGTTAATCACTATAGAAAGGGAAAGTCAATACAATGACAGTCATCAGGTGAAAGCATATGTGATCCAGGTGGCGACATTCATCAGGTGAAAGCATATGTGATCCAGGTGGCGACATTCATCAGGTGAAAGCATATGTGATCCAGGAGGCGACATTCATCAGGTGAAAGCATATGTGATCCAGGTGGCGACATTCATCAGGTGAAAGCATATGTGATCCAGGTGGCGACATTCATCAGGTGAAAGCATATGTGATCCAGGTGGCGACATTCATCAGGTGAAAGCATATGTGATCCAGGTGGCGACATTCATCAGGTGAAAGCATATGTGATCCAGGTGGCGACATTCATCAGGTGAAAGCATATGTGATCCAAGTGGCGACATTCATCAGGTGAAAGCATATGTGATCCAAGTGGCGACATTCATCACAGAAGCAAACAGTTGTCCACCTCACAGTGATGCCGCCTCCTCCCCCCTGATGGAGGCACTAGGGGCTGGGATCACATGTAAATGAGAGCTCTGATGGCCTCCTTGCGAGCTGGCCTACATACGGCCCATGGCTCTGGCAATACTGTCCCTCTCCCTCGTAAACCCCTCATACAGAAACTCCTCTCCCTCATCCATCCTCCCCCCCCCCCCCCCTCTCTTCCACATCCTCTCCTCCGTCTCCTCCCCCTTGTGTTCACTCAGTACAAACGTCAAAACCCATTACCTGGAGAAATGAATGTAATATCCAAGACCCACTGTAATGGAAAACAAGCTATGAATGCGTAATGAGGTGTACATAGATAAGCGATAAATATCTCACTTACTGGGCGGGTTGGTGGTGGTCCAGGACCGGACCTTACGACCAGCTGCGAGTTTCATTACTTGTAATAAATGTACTGATGTACTCAGTGAAGCCGGCCTCGCTAGCTGGCTCTCGGGGGATGGGGGGAAGGGGTGTTATGGGGGAGGGTGTTAGTGGTGGGGATGATGGAGGGGGTGTTAGTGGTGGGGATGATGCAGGGGGTGTTAGTGGTGGGGATGATGCAGGGGGTGTTAGTGGTGGGGATGATGGAGGGGGTGTTAGTGGTGGGGATGATGGAGGGGGTGTTAGTGGTGGGGATGATGCAGGGGGTGTTAGTGGTGGGGATGATGGAGGGGTGTTAGTGGTGGGGATGATGCAGGGGGTGTTAGTGGTGGGGATGATGGAGGGGGTGTTAGTGGTGGGGATGATGCAGGGGGTGTTAGTGGTGGGGATGATGTAGGGGGTGTTAGTGGTGGGGATGATGCAGGGGGTGTTAGTGGTGGGGATGATGCAGGGGGTGTTAGTGGTGGGGATGATGCAGGGGGTGTTAGTGGTGGGGATGATGCAGGGGGTGTTAGTGGTGGGGATGATGCAGGGGGTGTTAGTGGTGGTGGTGTTTGTGGTTGTGGTGGTAGATGAAAGGCAGAAGGTGTTGGTAGAAATTTTGATCTACATATTACATATCCTCTGTCTTTGTTTTTTACTTTCTAGTGTCACTGTTCAAATAGTTACTTGCTAGAGCCTTGCTCTAATACTTACTTCTTAGTGTCACTGTTCAAATAGTTACTTGCTAGAGCCTTGCTCTAATACTTACTTCTTAGTGTCACTGTTCAAATAGTTACTTGCTAGTGCCTTGCTCTAATACTTACTTCTTAGTGTCACTGTTCAAATAGTTACTTGCTAGAGCCTTGCTCTAATACTTACTTCTTAGTGTCACTGTTCAAATAGTTACTTAAAAGTGTCCACGTTCAAATAGTTTCGTGCTTGTATTTTTGCAAAAATAGTTACTTGCTAGTGTCTTTGTTCAAATAGCTACTTGCTAATGTCTTTGTTCAAATAGTTACTTGCTAGAGCCTTAGTTTAAATAGCTACTTAGTTTTTTCCTTATTACACTCATACCTCTTCTGCATGTCCTTGTTTTCATTAATTGTTCTGATTTTCATGTAGTTTGTGCGGTAAGAATTATATATGCAGACGACTTGATAACGATTGATAATGACTAGATAACAGACCGAAACGTCATCGTTTCTTCATTTTCTGATGTGTGGTTTGGTCATAAGATTATTTGTGTTGTTTAATTTATTGTTTGTTTAGTTTCTCGTTGTTAAACTGCTGTTGTATGACAGTGAGTGTATGATGTTGTTCGTGCATGACTATATGGTCGTATGACTGTGTGAGTGTATGATTGTGTGGGGTGTTTATCTGCGTAGATGTATAGCAGTGAGAGTGCAAGGGATTGAGTGTATGAAAGTGAGAATACATCATGTTGAGAGTACACGACAGTGAAAGATGCATGGAAGTGAAAGGTGGATGAAACTGCAACAACATGCCACTGGGTCTGCATGACAATGTGTGTGCATGACAGTATGGCACTGAAAATGAACACTGAGTGTATATATGTAAATGTAAGACTTGTAAGAGCGCTTCACTGCGCCGACGACCAGTTACAATATGAGGTTAAGGGGGAAAAAGAGTGTTTGATGTGTCTGAATATTAACCAACATTTAATACACCAATGCTAGTTTATCCTTAACAAAAATGAGTTACATGTGCGTACAATAACATTTTGGAAACAGGCAATTTAATTACATTTCAATAAGCGTCTGATGGATGCAAGTTTAAATGGATCAAAATATATATATATATTGAATATTCGTATTGTACTTTGCAGTTACTTTTTCCAAGAGACACTGAAGCGTTGTTGAAACCGCTGGTTCTCGCACAAACAACTGACATCTCTGGAACGACCAGGCCTAATTAGGCTGGTTTTTGCGCATTCCTGCCTGATATAACCTGATATAAGGTTATCATTCCTGCCTGATATAAGGTTATCTTTCGTGCCTGATATAACCTGACATAAGGTTATCATTCCTGCCTGATATAACCTGATATAAGGTTATCTTTCGTGCCTGATATAACCTGATATAAGGTTATCATTCCTGCCTGATATAATCTGACATTTGGTTATCATTCCTGCCTGATATAACCTGACATCAGGTTATCATTCCTATCTGATATAACCTGACATAAGGTTATCATTCCTGCCTCATATAACCTGACATTAGGTTATCATTCCTTCTTGATATAACCTGACCAACCCTGATAACCAGACCAATGCTAACCTAACCTGGGCCAGGACACGTCTAACTCTTGCACGTCCAACTACGAGCTCTGTACATCTTAACTCGATCATGGCAGATTAAGAGTATTTATTAAGCGTTTACGAACTCCGAAGCACTATTTTTATTATTTTTTTATTTTTTTCTACCACTGACGTGGCCAGACATTTACAATACTAACCAACATGTATACATTTTCTTCTGTCCTCCATGGACAGGGTGAGAGATCTGTTAAACATATAGTTCAGGGATTTATTGAACAATCAACCACAGAAGGTGATTGTATAGTGCTTTTAAAATGCTAAGCTAACCTACATACGTAAATACATAGATAAACAGATTTACTTATGCCCAACATAAAGTGTTCCACGTTTCTTTTACAGTGTCATTAATGTGCATTTACAAAGGTGAAATGTAATTCTGATCGTCTTCCACATATACTTTATACACATACATATACACACACACACACATATACATACATTTACAAATATACATACATATACATACATCTATACACACTCACATACATACACATACATTTGTCTCTTTTACTCGGACAGGGTGAGATAGCTGATAGAGAAACTAGTGTGCAATTAAGCACTTAACCACTGAAAGTGATTAAGATACTTTTACAAGCTCAGGTTATATAGTTACATTACAAAACATACATTGTATAATTGATAAATTACATGGTCAATCTAGGATACAAGTCCAATATATCATGAAGTGTTCCAGTACTCATGTAGTAGTTACAGAGTTCAGCATGCCTCAGCCCAGGAGGGCGAAAGTCAGTCAATATGGGACAGTCAACAAAATAATGTTCAAGTGAGGCACTATGCAATATAGTGGTCAGTATAGTGTGTAGTGTATAATACAGTATAATGGTCCGAAGCACTATGAAGTGACCCTCAACCCAAGCTTATTGTTGATATGGACGACCTCGTAGCGTTTTAAGACTCGTGAATTGCTTCGTATATATCAACAAAAGCCACCATTTAAGAGATAGAGGAACAAATCTCACAAGGTCACACGTAAGTATTTTGAATATCGACCGAAAGGGTGACTCAACTATATTTCTCTCCATTTAGCGTAGACGTGATGAATAGTTCTAGCCCAGCTCGATGTTACCAAAGCTGGTCTGACCTGCCTGTCGTGTTTCAGATGTGACGATGCTGTCAGCTATGGAGACTGCTGTCAAGTGTGACGTCGATCTCCCTCTCAACCTCAAGACTCATGTGAGTACACTTACACCAGCCGTGGCAGAACACCTGTACAGAGTTAGCACCTGTTCAGGGTGATGACCTGTACAGAATGATGAACTACAATTACATTAGCTTCCTGTAAAACATTTTGTTGTATTGACGTCGTGCTTCCGTCTTGCGTAAGGCCAGCAGGGCTTGAAAGCCAACCTTATATGCCTCGTAAAGTCGCAAATGCAAAATAATGTGGAAAAAGAAATGTTCAATAATGGAGGGGACAATTAAGATGGGATAAAGGAGAAATAGTGTAAGGCAAAAGATGACCATGCCAACAGAACCTGGAGAGTCTGTAAGGCTATAATTGTTATATTTGTTTTTTTTTATTTACTATAATTATGAATAAGATAATTATTTATAATTCTTCACTCTAATTATAAGAGTTGCGTACTACCGTTGCAAGATACAACTGAATTATTTTTTTAACTTAGAACTACACAAAATGTGGAACTGGCTTTCAAATTATTTTTCATATAATTAGCATTTAAAGGAGTCAATATTTATCTAATGTCGTTTTGTCATTAGCCATTCATTGGCAAAGTTTTCGAATTATTGAATGTGTTGAATATGTCAACATGGGAACTATTGTCGCTGGCACATATTGTTTTCTCCTACCACCCCCTTATATATGAAAGTGTTTACTTTATTTCATCTTTATTACAAAAAACTAGTTACATATGAGGTACAAAGAAGATTATGACAAATTGTTGAGTTCCTACATCTCCTGAGATGGGGAGCTGGAACCCTGAATGCAGCGTGCATTTCCCCCTCTATATCACCACGCTGAGGCGTTGGAAGCTCTAAGACTTCCAGCCCAAGAGCTTCTAGCTCTATATATATATATATATATGTGTGTGTGTGTGTGTGTGTGTGTGTGTGTGTGTGTGTGTGTTAAATATGACCGAAAAAGTAAGATTAATAATTCTAACACGAATTTTCTCAATATTTTTTATGTTTCTTTTTACTGTCAATGGTAATTGAAAAATCAATTCTCCAAAATTCAGTTTTATTTCTAGTCTGACGCGACGATTGAACGCGTTTCGTAATAACTTATTACATTTTCAAAGACTTTAGTTTACACACACAACTGTAACCTGAGAACACTAAACAAAGTCAGCTTATCCGTCATACCTATACTCGCATTTGGGTGATGTGATATGGTGCAACAGTTTTGGATGAGGTGAACAAACTTGTGACAAATACGAGACAGAACACGAAACTATTGGTATTAATTGGATATGAGAACATAAGAATGGAAGTAACTGCAGAGGGCCTATTCGCCCATACTTCCTCTTGATGCTTCTATATTGGTTCGGAGTCTTGAAGTGGGTAGAATATAGTTGTGCATTAATTGTCTGTTCATTGCTGGTGTTGACTTTTTGATGTGTAGTGCCTCGCAGATGTCGAGCCGCCTGCTATCGCTGTACTTATCGATGATTTCTGTGTTGTTTGTTAAGACTTCTCTGGTGATGGTCTGGTTGTGAGAGGAGATTATGTGTTCCTTGATGGCGCCCTGTTGCTTATGCAGTGTTAATCGCCTGAAAAGAGACGTTGTTGCCTATATACTGAGTTCTTTGGAGCTTACAGTCCTCAAGTGGGCATTTGAAGGCATAGACGACGGAAACCAACGTCGTCTATTTGGTTTCCGTCGTCTCTGCCTTCGTGTTGATAGGACTTTTCGAATTCCAATAGATGAAAACGTGACATTATTTTGGGTGGAACAGTCCATATTTTGCACGTACCATGCCGAGCAGCTACAGGTCTTGTCACTGCTAGATACACTTGTATATCACAGTGAATATAATTATTATTAACAGTAATGGTAATTAGAATTTACAAATTATCATCATTATTAATTCTAGTAATAATAATCAGCTATTATTAAAATAAAATTGATAATAAATTATAATATTAAATTTGAATTTATTATAAATTATGACAATTATTAAGAAGAGGAAAGGGAACTATCAGGAGACAGCGCCAAGCTATTACTACTATATAGCACTCGAGGATTGAACGCCGACCTGCAAGAAGCGAGATTTTCGCTCTACCGTCCAGCCCGAGTTGTTATTAAGAAACAAGTATTAAGTAATACTTTGTAAATAAACAATAATTATAACAATAATTATGTAATAATACATTAAGAAATAATTAATAACTCTTTGTAATAATTAAATGATTAATAATTTCGAAGAACTAATTATTAAGCAATAAAAATTTAATAATTAATAAGTAGTAATAATAAAAAGTAATACTTATTATTTGCATCAATTAATTATTATTTAGTAATAATTAATATGTGTTAACAAATAACTAATAATGACCGAAAACCCATTTAAAATGAATAATTATATATTAAGTTATCAATAATAAGAAATAATTAATATTTAGGTAATTATGAATTATTCAGTAATTATTATTATGTAGTTCATTATTAATATTTAAATATTAAGTTATATATAATTTATAACAATAATTGTCAAGTAAAAATTAATGAATTATAATAATGAAATATAATATAAAATGATAATAAAGTTAATATTTGTTATATTATTTATTATTTCATAAATTTTAATTATTTGTATTTAACAATAACAATTATTATTATATAATAATAAATAATAATGATTTTATATTAATAATAAATAATACTTATACATTAATAATAATAAATATTATTATAACATATTATTTTTGTTAATATTAGTACTAAATTATAACCACAGAGTTGTTACAATTATTTTCATCATTTTATTATATATAAATATTTATTAATTATTAATAACTAAATGAAATAACAGACACTGGCCGGGATATTCTTTCTCTTTCAACTTCCCTTTATTACCTCCCGTTCTATTCCCTTCTCCATCCTCCCCATTTCCGCCCTTCCATTCTCTCTCCCCCTCTTCCCTCCCATCTCTATTTTCAATTTTCTATCACTCCCTTTCTCCCTCCCCCTCCACTACACACCATCCCACAACCTTCCCCTACTCTCCCCTCCCTCTACCCTCCATCTTTCCCCTCTTCCCCGTCTGCCCTCCAACCTTCCAGCTGGCAGACATTTCCACTTAAAACTGAATTCATTTTTACTATTAACACATTTAGGTACATCTGTATTTGTGCAGCTGCCCTAGACTTTATGAAGGGGAGTACAGTGTGTCAGAAAGCTAGCTCCGTGGTGCAAAAAATCTCCATCACACAGGATGGTTAGTCATACAGAGGAATGTGATAAGTAGTCTGCACTGGCAGACTCCGGGAGCATTATGAGGATGTCATCAACACAAGAGTGAATAAGGTAGCAGTGATACTAAAAGTCCCCATCTCGCAGGATAGTTAGTCATACAGGGACATATGTTTTGTAGCCTGCACTGGCAAATTTTGTATGCAATATGATGATAACTTCAAGAACACGAGAGTGAATAAAGTAATTGCAAAGCTCCAGGTACCTCATGCCAACTAGTCTGAAAGGTCTAATAACTGGGAATTCGTTGATGTAGTGTGCGAGATCGTGCCGTAGTTCCTGCTCACAGAGTTTGCAACTGGAGTGCTCAGGATTGGGAGACCCGTCACCTACAGCCACCTGCCACAGGTAACGGTAACCCAACCTGATCCTTGCAACCACTGTGTCGCACAGTCTGGTGGACGTTTTGTGCTGCCCATAGATATAGGTTTCAGATCTGAACAAATCATAGCTTTTTATACTAGTGCTTTCAGATCGTTGGGAGTCAGTAATTTATTTCCTATCAGACCTGAGTGTTTGGACCAATACAGTTTTGACTGCAGAGATGGGGATACCTAGATCTAATTCAACTTCAAACTTGTTACACGCTAATTTGGCTGCAATGTCTGTCTCATTATGATGGGTTATATTTATGTGTGATGGTATCCAAACAAAGGAGATTCGAGACACCTATGTTCAGTAGCCTGCACTGGCAAATGAGATCTAGGGGCTTTTCACAGACTCTGATCAACCTGTATCCATCCCGTACCCCCAGATAATTCACCCTGCAAAGTTGGATGAGGCAAGCCCCAAGCGTCTGACCTCCAGCCTTCGACAGACATTCTCACTTATTGATATAGGGTACTAGGAAGAGTACCTGACGATGCACGGGATAATCGGGCTCTCTCCCCACCCCCATTCTCCCCCCCCCTGCCCATCCTCCCATCCTCCTCTAACTTTTCCTACTCCCTCACTTCCCTCTCATTTTTCACATTTCCCACTTCTCCCCACCCTCTCCATTTCCCTCCTCATCCTTTATATCCATACCCCTGCCTCCTTTTTCCCCTCCAATATATATATATATATATATATATATATATATATATATATATATATATATATATATATATATATATATATATATATATATATATGTCGTACCTAGTAGCCAGAACGTACTTCTCAGCCTACTATGCAAGGCCCGATTTGCCTAATAAGCCAAGTTTTCCAGAATTAATATATTTTCTCTAATTTTTTTCTTATTAAATGATAAAGCTACCCATTTCATTATGTATGAGGTAAATTTTTTTTGTTGGAGTTAAAATTAACGTAGATATATGGCCGAACCTAACCAACCCTACCTAACCTAACCTAACCTATCTTTATAGGTTAGGTTAGGTTAGGTAGCCGAAAAAGTTAGGTTAGGTTAGGTTAGGTAGGTTAGGTAGTCGAAAAACAATTAATTCATGAAAACTTGGCTTATTAGGCAAATTGGGCCTTGCATAGTAGGCTGAGAAGTGCGTTCTGGCTACTAGGTACGACATATATATATATATATATATATATATATATATATATATATATATATATATATATATATATATATATATATATACATATATATACATATATATATATATATATATATATATATATATATATATATATATATATATATATATATATATATATATATATATATATACATATATATACATATATATATATATATATATATATATATATATATATATATATATATATATATATATTATCGTACCTAGTAGCCAGAACGCACTTCTCAGCCTACTATGCAAGGCCCGATTTGCCTAATTAGCCAAGTTTTCATGAATTAATTGTTTTTCGACTACCTAACCTACCTAACCTAACCTAACCTAACTTTTTCGGCTACCTAACCTAACCTAACCTATAAGGATAGGTTAGGTTAGGTTAGGTAGGGTTGGTTAGGTTCGGTCATATATCTACGTTAATTTGAACTCCAATAAAAAAAATTAACCTCAAACATATTGAAATGGGTAGCTTTATCATTTCATAAGAAAAAAATTAGAGAAAATATATTAATTCAGGAAAACTTGGCTTATTAGGCAAATCGGGCCTTGCATAGTAGGCTGAGAAGTGCGTTCTGGCTACTAGGAACGACATATATATATATATATATATATATATATATATATATATATATATATATATATATATATATATATATATATATATATATATATATATATATATGGAACAGGTTCTCTTCGTCCTCTTTCCACCATTTCATCCTCTCTACAGCAGATCACCCCATCTTCCCCTAACCCCTTCTCCCCATCCCTATGGGCCCCACCATCGTCCTCCTCTTCCTCTCTGCTCCTCCCCCCCCCCCTTATTTCCATTGTACCTACGCTCGAAAAATGTATTATTCAGAAGCACTGAAACAACTGTATGGGTCTCTCGGCAAATGTATTACGATCACTGAACCCTGTAGCGGAATCAAACCAAATATATCATTCTTGACTAAGAAAATGTAAAGGGGGTGTCTATAAATGATATTTATAAAAAACATTTAACTTAGTCCTACACAGAGCAGCCTATGTTTGTCCCGTACCCTACACAATCACCCCTGCAAAGTTAGGTGAGGCTAGCTCTAAGCGTCTGGCCTCCTACTTTGGATAGACATAGAAACATATTCTCTATTATTGTAAAGACTAGGCAGGGTACCTCTGCGGAGCCCTGGATAGTCTGTCATTTCCCCACCTCCTATTTCACCCTGCTTCTACCTTCTCTCCATTGATCCCCTCTCTCCCATCCACTTGGTTACCCCCCTTCGTCCATCAACTCTATCCCCTCTCTCACCAGCACCCTTGTGCCTCCATTCGCCCCCTCTATCCCCAATACCCTTGGTCGTCCATTCCTCTTCCCTACTTTCCCCATTGTTCTTCCCCTTCCTTTACTAAAAAAAATATTGAGAAGCACTAAAACAATATAGGTCTCTTATCCCTCCCTCTCTCTATCCCATCCCCAATGCCCCCCCCCCCCCATCATCATCCTCATCTTTCCCCCTCCTCTTCTCTTTCTTTCAGATAATATATTATTAAGAAGCAATGAAACGATTTGTACGATTTATTATATTAACACATTTAGGTACATGTGCATTTGTGCAGCTTCACTAGACTATGTGAAGGGGAGTACAGTGTGTCACAAAAGCTGGCTACGTGATGCTAAAAATCACAGAGGATGGTTAGTCATACAGAGGCATTAGATAAGTAGTCTGCACTGGCACACTCTGGGTGCATTAAGAAGATACCATCATGAACGCAAGAGTGAACCATGTAGCATACTGTACGATTTTTTTTTTATTAACATATTAGGTACATTTGCATTAGTGCAGCTACCCTAGACTATATGAAGTGGAGTATAGTGTGTCAAAAAGAAGCTAGCTAGGTGATGCTAAAAAATCCCCATCACACAGGATGGTTAGTCATACAGAGGCATGTGATAAGCGGTCTGCACTGGCAGACTCCGGATGCATTTTGAGAATATCAACACCACAAGATTGAATAAGGTAGCAGTGGTAATACAAGTCCCCATCTCGCAGGATGGTTAGTCATACAGAGCCATGTGTTTAATAGCCTGCACTGGCAAATTTTGGGTATACTGTGAGGATATCTTCAAGAATACGAGAGTGAATAAAGTAATTGCAAAGCTCCAGGTACCTCATGCCAACTGGTCTGAAATGTCTAATAACTGGGCATTCAGTGATGTAGTGCGGGAGATCATGCCATAGTTCCTGCTCACAGAGTTTGCAACTGGAGTGCTCAGGATTGGGAGACCCGTCACCTGCAGCCACCTGCCACAGGTAACGGTAACCCAACCTGATCCTTGCAACCACTGTGTCGCACAGTCTAGTGGACGTTTTGTGCTGTCCATAGATGTAGGTTTCAGATCTGAACAAATCACAGGTTTTTATACTAGTACTTTCAGGTCGCTGGGAGTCAGTAAGTTCTTTCCTATCAGATCTGATTGTTTGGATCAATACAGTTTTGACAGCAGAGATGGGGATACCTAGATCTAATTCAACTTCAAACTTGTTACACGCTAATTTGGCTGCAATGTCTGTCTCATTATGATGGGTTATATTTATGTGTGAAGGTATCCATACAAAGAAGATTCGAGACCCTTTACTCTGTGCAGCAATTAGGTCATTTATAATTGGGAGTATGAGGTTCTTGCTGTCGATCTTCCAAGAGAAGTTTTCGATTGCTTGAAGAGCAGACTTTGAATCGCAGAATATTATTCCTCCTCCAATGTTTTTTAATGTGCTGGTTGTTAAATGTAATGCTGCTAGTTCTGCTTGTGTGGAGGTCAGCCAGTTGTTTAACCTGACACTGAGAGTCTTTGTGCAAATATTATTTCTATAAAACCTACATGCCGCTGCAGTCCGTCCATTAGAAGACTGGACTGAGCCGTCGGTGTAGACACAGTGCTCGTGAGATCTTAGACTCTCGATGGAGGAGGCAATTGTTTCAAGAGTGACAGCTTTGAGTAGAGCAAGATTCTCATTATCTTTCTTGGTGACAGGTGTGTATGATACTTGAATGGAGGGGTACAGATAAAGAGGAATATCATAGACAGGTAGATTGCACTTAAAAGGAATGTTAAGTTTAATGAGATTGTAAGCATTGTTTCTCAGCCAATTATCATAAAAGGAGTGAGTTGGTATGTCGGCACCAGTCAAAAGGGTGTTAACAGCACTAAATAATTTGTCTCTGAGCAATGCAGGAGATGTAGGATCTCTCATGACTTTAAGGCAAAAGGTAGTGTTAACTTGCATTATTCTCTCTAGTATGGTTGGAAGCTTCAGTTCTTCCCTCATGTTGATGATTCTTGTGCATCTTGGGGCACCAAGAATTATCATCATGGCCTCATTCTGTACTACTTCAAGTTTGTCCAACACAGAGGAGGGGAAATTAATTAAGTGCAGAGCATTATAATCAACGAGAGATCTAACAAACATCATATAGAATAGTCTAGCATATTTCATATTGATACCAATATTCTTACCAGTAAGTGTTCTCAATGGTTTTAGTCTTTCTTTTAACCTACGGTGTAGATCATTTACAATGTCACTGTTAATACCAACTCCAAGGTATTTGTGCTGCCAACACGTTTCAATGTTCTGGTTGTTGACCTTGAAAGCTATAGGGACATGAGTTTTCTCCTTGGGATGGAGAACTCTGGATTTAGTTATAGAGATAACAAGACCGCATTCAATGCTTTTTGCAGCGAATGAATCAAGTAGAGCTTGCAGTCTAGTTTGGGAATTTGCAACAATGCATATATCATCGGCATAACAAATGACGGCTTCGTCAGGTAGTGTGGGAATATCAATTGTTAATTTGTGCATCAGAACATTGAACAGTGTGGGACTTAGCACTCCACCCTGGGGTGTACCCAACTCAAAGGGTGCGATACTTTAACTAACACGGAAAACTCTTGGGTCATCTCAACCCACATTTCACATGTGCCCGCTCGTCCTACCACTTGGGCTGGACGGTAGAACGACGGTCTTGATTCATACTGGTCGGCGTTCAATCCCCGACCGTCCAAGTGGTTGGGCATCATTTCTTCCTCCGTCCAATCCCAAATCATTATACTGATCCCCTTCCAAGTGCTATATAGTCGTAATGGCTTGGCGCTTTCTCCTGATAGTTCCCTTCTCTCTCATTTTATTATATATATTTATATGATTTTTTTTTTCGAAAAATATAGGGAAGGGAGTACCACCTCTGGCTGGAAGAAGGGGGACCCATAGCCTCGGAGGAAACTACACATAACGCATTAGAGGGAATGTTTAGGTCCCCTCCAATACAGCTTCTGTGTGCTTTTCTCCTACCACGAATGGTAGGAGAAACCATTCTCCTACCTATAATCTCATGAATTATATGGTATATAATTTGTTTAAATATTTTTCTCTTTTACTTAATTATTTTTATATTTGTAGTAAATCTTCTCATTACTTAATTTATCTGTAAATTTATACTCCTATTTTCATTTATTGTATTTAAAATTAATATATTAATAACATGTATAATTAAATTGTTCCATTACTTTATTAATGTAATATGTACTATCAACATTTCATTATTAATATAAAAGCAAATTTTGTACTTAAATGTAACTACTTATGTTTGGTAATATATATATATATATATATATATATATATATATATATATATATATATATATATATATATATATATATATTCATATATATATATATATATATATATATATATATGTCGTACCTAGTAGCCAGAACGCACTTCTCAGCCTACTATGCAAGGCCCGATTTGCCTAATAAGCCAAGTTTTCCTGAATTAATATATTTTCTCTAATTTTTTTCTTATGAAATGATAAAGCTACCAATTTCATTATGTATGAGGTCAATTTTATTTTATTGTAGTTAAAATTAACGTAGATATATGATCAAACCTAACCAACCCTACCTAACCTAACCTATCTTTATAGGTTAGGTTGGGTTAGGTAACCGAAAAAGGTAGGTTAGGTTAGGTTAGGTAGGTTAGGTCGTCGAAAAAACATTAATTCATGAAAACTTGGCTTATTAGGCAAATTGGGCCTTGAATAGTAGGCTGAGAAGTGCGTTCTGGCTATTAGGTACGACATATATATATATATATATATATATATATGTGTGTGTGTGTGTGTGTGTATTTGTGTGTGTGTGTGTGTGTGTGTGTGTGTGTGTGTGTGTGTGTGTGTATCACGAAAATAAACACGTGATTAAAAATGTGACAGTGTCAGACCACGGAGGAAAATTGAAACAGGAATTTCCTAAAGTACTTTCGTATATTAATACATCTTCAGAAGGGGTGGTTTTACAGGTCGAGTACTGGACATAAATAGGCAGGAGAGAATGGTGGAGTGAGGTGAGGTACAATACGTGGACACTGCAGAGGGCCTATTGGCCCATCTGATGCAGCAACCACACACAGGCCCACACATGGATAATTATAGCATAAAATAGTAAATATTTACAATGAATTAGTGAGACAAATGTGTTCCAATGATCCTACTTAAATCGCCCTTTAATTGATCTATTAAAAATGGATCTAAGTTATATACACCACAGCTAATGTTCAAATTACTTTCTTTTGTGATCTGTATCAAAGCAGATTCAATTATGTTTCTGTTATAGGTGCTTTTACAATTCGTTATTGAAGAAGCCATCTCCCAATCAATTTGGTGAGCATCTTCTGACAGATGAACAAACATGTTTATATGTTTGCCATTCCTAGATGTACTTATTCGTAGGGAAGATTTTTCACTAAAGTTTAGTGTCTACAGAAAACCTACAAATAATTTATCTTATGTTCATTATTTTTCAGGGTATAGATACAATGTGAAAAGTCAATTTTTTCTTCAATGTATCTAAGAGCTATTCGAGTTGTGAGTCCAGAATTCTTAGACGAAGAGTTTAAGAACATTGATTCGATTGGTCTCAAGCTTTGTTACCCACTGAGTTTTTTGGAAGTTTGCCGTAGCAAAGCACGTCGTACATATTATAATAATATATGCAGTGAAAGAATTCGCTCAAAGTATGTGTTATGTTTACCATATTTCTCTGGGTTTAAGAATATTGTCAAGGCCTTGAAACTTTTTAATATACATGTATTGTTTAGCTACGAAAAAAAACTGTTGGTAAGCTATTAGTTAGGAACAGCCCTCGTAGTGATAATTGTGTCATTTATAAAATACCTTGTAAAGACTGTAATAAGTTCTATGTTGGGCAAACATCTAAAGATTTGAAACGTAGAATTACGCAACATAAATAATCTGTAAGACATGGCCAATTGTCAAATGCTTTGTTTGTTCATCTGTCAGAAGATGCTCACCAAATTGATTGGGAGATGGCTTCTTCAATAACGAATTGTAAAATCACCTATAACAGAAACATAATTGAATCTGCTTTGATACAGATCACAAAAGAAAGTAATTTAAACATTAACAGTGGTTTATATAACTTAGATTCATTTTTAATAGATCAATTAAAGGGCGATTTAAGTAGGATTATTGGAACACATTTGTCTCACTAATTCATTGTAAATATTTACAATTTTATGCTATAATTATCCATGTGTGGGCCTGTGTGTGGTTGCTGCACCGGATGGGCCAATAGGCCCTCTGCAGTGTCCACGTATTGTACCTCACCTCACTCCACCATTCTCTCCTGCCTATTTATGTCCAGTACTCGTCCTGTAAAACCACCCCTTCTGAAGATGTATTAATATACGAAAGTACTTAAGGAAATTCCTGTTTCAATTTTCCTCCGTGGTCTGACACTGTCATATATATATATATATATATATATATATATATATATATATATATATATATATATATATATATATATATATATATATATATATGTCGTACCTAGTAGCCAGAGTGCACTTCTCGGCCTACTATGCAAGGCTAGATTTGTTTAATAGGCCGAGTGATTTTCTTTATTTCCAAAAATATTGTTTCCAATTGGTTTATTTAATGTAATCGTAATGTCTTGGCGCTTTCTCCAAATAATCAGATGGATGTGTCAATACTTACTAATATTTCTTAAATAATTTAACTTAAAATTAATCATTAATCATTTTTCAAATAATAATTTTCCTTACCATTATGTGTGTGTGTACAGTTCCCCCCCCCCCCCCCCACACCATTTTTACTATTTGAGTGACTCGTCTGGCTTCCAAATTTGGACAAACACACCACCACAGTCGACTTGATGATGGTTCAGGACGGACCGAAACGTCGTCGTCTCCTGGTCTTGTGGTGTGTGGTTTGGTCTTCCTACAAACTGTCTCTCCTGTAGCTTGTTATTGTAAATAATATTGATAATAGTTACAGGTACTGAATTATTATATTATTAACATTTTAATATTAATTAATTACATCTATATTAATATTTGTTAGTCAATTGTACAAAAATTATTATTATTTATTTAATAATTTAATATTAAAAAATAATTGTAATAATTATTATATATATGGTCTGATTAGTTATCAAGAATTAAATTGTCTTTGGCAAACAGGAATTGTAATTTTTTAATACGGTTATTTTTAGCAACGGAGACATTCGTTTCCATTATAGTGTGATTTTTAGTACTTTGATTTTAGATTATTAATCTAACTTTGATGCTGGGGATTTTTACGTCAATAAACGATGTATTATGCGAGAGAACAGGAAGTATATTTTGCCTCCTGATTGGTTATTTATTCTTGAGCGAAGGAGTTGGAGAACAGGTAAATGGAGGTAAGGTAATTGAGGTAATTATGAGGAATTTGAATAGTGTCCAGTCAATTGGAGGTCGGGGATTGAACGGCATCCCTTAAGAAACAAGGACGTCGCACTACCGTCCTGTCCAAGTGGCTGGGAGAGCTAAATGAAGTGAAGGGACTGCTTTTTGTGAACTTTGTGGAACACAGACACACTCTTGTGTGTTAGAGTCTGGGAAGACGAAACTGAAGCACAAACATTAACATTGGATTTCACTGTCCTAAACTTTGTCTAACAAATTTTAAATAAGAGCACGAAGAGGAATTATGAGTTAGTGAGTACTTGTCAGTACATCATAGATCTAATTTGCGAGTTGAGAGTTATACGAGCCTCAGCATCTTGGAGGTGCCAGGCCCTCCCTATACTTACTAGTGTCCTAGAAAATTTGCCTGCAACAGTTCTCCAAGCAAACCTCCAAGACGTGTAGTATCTCTAGCAACGGTAGATGCAATACACAAAATATGAACAATATTGCAATACAAACATCTATGTTTTTGGAGGCACTCAAATCTAACCTTTCCTTGGCCTAGTGTAATATATATATGCAGAGAACTAGGCCTTAGATTTTGTACATTAGGCCTAAAATTGTTTGTTTAAAGGACTGGTTCGATTCATGGTCATGTTTGACTTTTTGTTTTTTGTCTTTCACTTTATAATCGCACAAAACAGGGGCAATTCTTGAGAGTAACAATCCATCTATTGTGTACTCCATCTGCACTCGCTACAGGTGTGAACTCCAGTATGTGAACTCAATACGTAAATAATTATATACTTGAACCTATTTACGGGTAAGCTTATGGTAAATAAGTTTTAATTTTAGAGAATGGGCAAATTGGCATGCTACGAAGAACGAAAATAATAAAAACGAAAAACTAAAAATAAAACAAATAATAAACACATAAAACGATTCAGTTAAGAGAATCGTTCAGTAAATAATGTTTATTGCGCAGGCTTAATGAATAACCAATAAATAAATAAAAAAAACATTTCTACATAATATTTTCTGAAATATTTTCGTTCTAATAAATTATGGTTACATATTTAACTGAGAAATAACTTGCTGATTAATAAATTTTATAATATAAATACATCAACTTGTGATGCTCTCACGTTGATATATAAATAAACATATCATCAAGCAACAGCAACAGGAGGGAATAGTTACAAAACTACCCGTTTAACAGAGCCTCGGTCTACTGATATATTCTAATGGAGGTCATCCCTCATCCCTGTAAATTGATCTGGTGACAAGTACCTTGTTCACTTCACCCTGGACATGCAGACACGCGCAGGGTAATGACAAGTGGGCAGGGGGGGGGGGGCAGGGGGGCATGGGAGCAGAGGGACATGGGTACAGAGGGACATGGGAGCAGGGGGACATTGGGACAATCATAACGAAACAGAGACACAAGGAAACATACGGACAGAGAGCATGAGAAAAGGACACAGAGGGCAGTAGGATAAGTGAACAGGGGAACGTGTACATACAATTTTGGTGTAAATTGGATGGAACTCCTATTTACGTAAAAAAATATGTTTTTCAATATATGTCTTTTTTCGGGGAAGGGGGAGGGAGCAAGTGGAGTATGAAATGACATCTATAATTTATTTGCAAGTGGTAAAAGCACAAGCAACGAGCACTTAGTGAGTGGAGGATATACATGGCTGCATGTAGTGCTGGGACATGGAAGGCAGACATGCAGAGAGGTCCTCCAGTGACAACTGCGCACGCATTGCTTTACAGTATTGTAATGTAATACAGGAGCCGTATTACATTACACAGCATTAGGACATGCATTGCAGTGCAGTAAATGATGTCTTACTGTATTTCAATACAGTAAGACAATATTTGACTAAAGTACGATATATCAAATTATAATAGCAAACACATTATAAAGAATACGGAGCGTGGGTGGACATGGAGCGCTCCATGTACACATGTACGGAGCGTGGGTGCACATGGGACGCTTCATGTACACATGTACGGAGCGTGGGTGCACATGGGGTACTTCATGTACACATGTACGGAGCGTGGGTGCACATGGGGTACTTCATGTACACATGTACGGAGCGTGGGTGCACATGGGGTACTTCATGTACTCATACGGACCTCGTGTTCCCCAAAATCATTTTGGTTACTAAGTTGTTTCTTTTAAATTCGTTAAACTTGGTTTCTTTAAAAAAAATTATAGCAGGACAATTTTTTAAAATGGTTTCTTTTAAAACTGTTGTAGTTGTTTGTTTTTATATTTATTAATTTATTTTTTCTTTTTAAGCCATTTTTTTAACATTTGGTAAAGTTGGTTGGAATAAAATATGATTTCAGTTGTGTATTTTAGCTTTGTAGGTTTCATTGTAAGTTTCCGTTCAGTTAAAATTTATTCAAATTAAGTTTTGCTTTATTGAATACTTCAAACGTGTTTCAGTATAAATATACTTACATTGAAATTTACACAACTTGGGGTTGTTTGTTGTTAAAGATTCGCTACCTGGAACAAAAAGTTTCAAGTAGCACGGGCTATGGTGAGCCCGTAGCAACTTGGGGGCTCGCTGAAGCTCCTGCTTGGTGAACATTAAGACCCGGAAGCTGTGTCATCTCACCAGCTTAAAGTTTATACTAGAAATGCAATCTGCCCTCAAGCTTAATGCACAGTAATTGTAATGTTGCCGATATAACGTCAAAATTTCAGTGCTTTATTGAAATATTCCATCACCGCAAGAGTAATGTTTACTCGGACGAAGGAATCCTTGGGCCTCGAGTGGGTAGGTGGAGCTCCTTAGATCGTCCGCTTCTGGTTTGGTCACTCCACTTCAACATTGACGCTCTTGAGAACAGGCGGGTCTTCCTGAGAGTAACCATCGGCTCAAAACTCATTTACACGAATGTTTGGCATCCCATGTGGCCCTTAGTGCTGGGCTCTGTACTGGGGGGGGGGGGGGCGGGGGGAGCTGTGACCACTAGTGCAGGGCTCTGTACTGAGGGGGGGGGGGAGCTGTGACCACTAGTGCAGGGCTCTGTACTGGGGGGGGAGCTGTGACCACTAGTGCTGGGCTCTGTACTGGGGGGGGCTGTGACCACTAGTGCAGGGCTCTGTACTGGGGGGGGAGCTGTGACCACTAGTGCAGGGCTCTGTACTGGGGGGGGCTGTGACCACTAGTGCAGGGCTCTGTACTGGGGGAGGCTGTGACCACTAGTGCAGGGCTCTGTACTGGGGGGGGCTCTGACCACTAGTGCAGGGCTCTGTACTGGGGGGGGGGCTGTGACCACTAGTGCAGGGCTCTGTACTGGGGGGGGCTGTGACCACTAGTGCAGGGCTCTGTACTGGGGGGGGGGGGCTGTGACCACTAGTGCAGGGCTCTGTACTGGGGGGGGGGGGCTGTGACCACTAGTGCAGGGCTCTGTACTGGGGGGGGGGCTGTGACCACTAGTGCTGGGCTCTGTACTGGGGGGGGGGCTGTGACCACTAGTGCAGGGCTCTGTACTGGGGGGGGGCTGTGACCACTAGTGCAGGGCTCTGTACTGGGGGGAGGGGGCTGAGACCACTAGTGCAGGGCTCTGTACTGGGGGGGGGGCTGTGACCACTAGTGCAGGGCTCTGTACTGGGGGGGGGCTGTGACCACTAGTGCAGGGCTCTGTACTGGGGGGGGGCTGTGACCACTAGTGCTGGGCTCTGTACTGGGGGGGGGCTGTGACCACTAGTGCAGGGCTCTGTACTGGGGGGGAGGCTGTGACCACTAGTGCAGGGCTCTGTACTGGGGGGGGCTGTGACCACTAGTGCAGGTCTCTGTACTGGGGGGGGCTGTGACCACTAGTGCAGGGCTCTGTACTGGGGGGGGGAGCTGTGACCACTAGTGCAGGGCTCTGTACTGGGGGGGGGGAGCTGTGACCACTAGAGCAGGCTCTGTACTGGGGGGGGAGCTGTGACCACTAGTGCAGGGCTCTGTACTGGGGGGGGGGGCTGTGACCACTAGTGCAGGGCTCTGTACTGGGGGGGGCTGTGACCACTAGTGCAGGGCTCTGTACTGGGGGGGGGAGCTGTGACCACTAGTGCAGGGCTCTGTACTGGGGGGGGGCTGTGACCACTAGTGCAGGGCTTTGTACTGGGGGGGGGAGCTGTGACCACTAGTGCAGGGCTCTGTACTGGGGGGGGGGGGCTGTGACCACTAGTGCTGGGCTCTGTACTGGGGGGGGCTGTGACCACTAGTGCAGGGCTTTGTACTGGGGGGGGAGGGAACTGTGACCACTAGTGCTGGGCTCTGTACTGGGGGGGGGAGCTGTGACCACTAGTGCAGGGCTTTGTACTGGGGGGGGCTGTGACCACTAGTGCTGGGCTCTGTACTGGGGGGGGGCTGTGACCCCTAGTGCAGGGCTCTGTACTGGGGGGGGGCTGTGACCACTTGTGCAGGGCTCTGTACTGGGGGGGGAGCTGTGACCACTAGTGCAGGGCTCTGTACTGGGGGGGGCTGTGACCCCTAGTGCAGGGCTCTGTACTTGGGGGGGGGAGCTGTGACCACTAGTGCAGGGCTCTGTCCTGGGGGGGGCTGTGACCACTAGTGCAGGGCTCTGTACTGGGGGGGGAGCTGTGACCACTAGTGCAGGGCTCTGTACTGGGGGGGGAGGCAGGGACCACTAGTGCGGGGCTCTGTACTGGGGGGGCTGTGACCACTAGTGCAGGGCTCTTTACTGGGGGGGCTGTGACCACTAGTGCAGGGCTCTGTACTGGGGGGGGCTGTGACCCCTAGTGCAGGGCTCTGTACTGGGGGGAGCTGTGACCACTAGTGCAGGGCTCTGTACTGGGGGGGGGGGAGCTGTGACCACTAGTGCAGGGCTCTGTACTGGGGGGGGAGCTGTGACCACTAGTGCAGGGCTCTGTACTGGGGGGGGGCTGTGACCCCTAGTGCAGGGCTCTGTACTGGGGGGGGGGGCTGTGACCACTAGTGCAGGGCTCTGTACTGGGGGGGAGCTGTGACCACTAGTGCAGGGCTCTGTACTGGGGGGGGGCTGTGACCACTAGTGCAGGGCTCTGTACTGGGAGGGGGGAGCTGTGACCACTAGTGCATGGCCCTGTATTGGGGGGGGGGACGGACATGATGACATTAAAATCATTACAAATAAAGTTTGAGAAGTCACCTTACAAGTTATATAAGTTTGACACCGAATTTAGGAAGTTCAAAATCTTAATAAAATGAACGAGAAATAAAATTTATTGACTAAACGACATAATTAAAAAATATATATTATATATATATATATATATATATATATATATATATATATATATATATATAAATATATATATATATATATATATATATATATATATATATATATATATATATATATATATATATATATATATATATATATATATATATGTCGTACCTAGTAGCCAGAATGCACTTCTCAGCCTACTATGCAGGGCCCGATTTGCCTAATAAGCCAAGTTTTCATGATTTAATATATTTTCTCTATTTTTTTTCTTATGAAATGATAAAGCTACCCATTTCATTATGTATGAGGTCATTTTTTTTTATTGGAGTTAAAATTAACGTAGATATATGACCGAACCTAACCAACCCTACCTAACCAAACCTAATCTATCTTTATAGGTTAGGTTCTGTTAGGTAGCCGAAAAAGCTAGGTATGTTAGGTTAGGTAGGTTAGGTAGTCGTAAAACAATTAATTCATGAAAACTTGGCTTATTAGGCAAATCGGGCTTTGCATAGTAGGCTGAGAAGTGCGTTCTGGCTACTAGGTACGACATATATATATATATATATATATATATATATATATATATATATATATATATATATATATATATATATATATATATATATATATATATATATATATATATATATATGTCGTACCTAGTAGCCAGAACTCACTTTTTGGCATACTATTCAAGGCCCGATTTGCCTAATAAGCCAAGTTTTCCTGAATTAATATATTTTTTCTAATTTTTTTCTTATGAAATGATAAAGCTACCCATTTCATTATGTATGAGGTCAATTTTTTTTATTGGAGTTAAAATTAAGGTAGATATATGACCGAACCTAACCAACCCTACCTAACCTAACCTAACCTATCTTTATAGGTTAGGTTTGGTTAGGTATCCAAAAAAGTTAGGTTAGGTTAGGTTAGGTAGGTTAGGTAGTCGAAAAACAATTAATTCATGAAAACCTGGCTTATTAGGCAAATTGGGGCTTGCATAGTAGGCTGAGAAGTGCGTTCTGGCTACTAGGTACGACATATATATATATATATATATATATATATATATATATATATATATATATATATATATATATATATATATATATATATATATGTGTGTGTGTTTGTGTGTGTGTGTGTGTGTGTGTGTACTCACCTAGTTGTACTCACCTAGTTGTGTTTGCGGGGGTTGAGCTCTGGCTCTTTGGTCCCGCCTCTCAACCGTCAATCAACAGGTGTATAGATTCCTGAGCCTATCGGGCTCTGTCATATCTACACTTGAAACTGTGTATGGAGTCAGCCTCTACCACATCACTTCCTAATGCATTCCATTTGTCAACCACTCTGACACTAAAAAAGTTCTTTCTAATATCTATGTGGCTCATTTGGGCACTCAGTTTCCACCTGTGTCCCCTTGTGCGTGTTCCCCTTGTGTTAAATAGACTGTCTTTATCAGGGAGCTGTGACCACTAGTGCAGGGCTCTGTCCTGGGGGGGGGGCTGTGACCACTAGTGCAGGGCTCTGTACTGGGGGGGGGAGCTGTGACCACTAGTGCAGGGCTCTGTACTGGGGGGGTCAGGGACCACTAGTGCGGGGCTCTGTACTGGGGGGGGCTGTGACCACTAGTGCAGGGCTCTTTACTGGGGGGGCTGTGACCACTAGTGCAGGGCTCTGTACTGGGGGGGGGGGGCTGTGACCCCTAGTGCAGGGCTCTGTACTGGGGGGAGCTGTGACCACTAGTGCAGGGCTCTGTACTGGGGGGGGGGGAGCTGTGACCACTAGTGCAGGGCTCTGTACTGGGGGGGGAGCTGTGACCACTAGTGCAGGGCTCTGTACTGGGGGGGGGCTGTGACCCCTAGTGCAGGGCTCTGTACTGGGGGGGGGGGCTGTGACCACTAGTGCAGGGCTCTGTACTGGGGGGGGGAGCTGTGACCACTAGTGCAGGGCTCTGTACTGGGGGGGCTGTGACCCCTAGTGCAGGGCTCTGTACTGGGGGGGAGCTGTGACCACTAGTGCAGGGCTCTGTACTGGGGGGGGCTGTGACCACTAGTGCAGGGCCCTGTACTGGGGGGTGGGAGCTGTGACCACTAGTGCTGGGCTCTGTACTGGGGGGTGGGAGCTGTGACCACTAGTGCAGGGCTCTGTACGGGGGGGGGGGCAGTGACCACTAGTGCGGGGCTCTGTACTGGGGGGGGGCTGTGACCACTAGTGCAGGGCTCTGTACTGGGGGGGGGGCTGTGACCACTAGTGCAGGGCTCTGTACTGGGGGGGGGAGCTGTGACCACTAGTGCGGGGCTCTGTACTGGGGGGGCTGTGACCACTAGTGCAGGGCTCTGTACTGGGGGGGGGGCTGTGACCACTAGTGCAGGGCTCTGTACTGGGAGGGGGGAGCTGTGACCACTAGTGCATGGCCCTGTATTGGGGGGGGGGGACGGACATGATGACATTAAAATCATTACAAATAAAGTTTGAGAAGTCACCTTACAAGTTATATAAGTTTGACACCGAATTTAGGAAGTTCAAAATCTTAATAAAAATGAACGAGAAATAAAATTTATTGACTAAACGACATAATTAAAAAATATATATTATATATATATATATATATATATATATATATATATATATATATATATATATATATATATATATATATATATATATATATATATATAATTATATATATATATATATATATATATATATATATATATATATATATGTATATATATATATATATATATATATATATATATATATATATATATATATATATATATATATATATATATATAATATATATGTCGTACCTAGTAGCCAGAACTCACTTCTCAGCCTACTATTCAAGGCCCGATTTGCCTAATAAGCCAAGTTTTCCTGAATTAATATATTTACTATAATTTTTTTCTTATGAAATGATAAAGCAACCCTTTTCTCTATGTATGAGGTCAATTTTTTTTATTGGAGTTAAAATTAACGTAGATATATGACCGAACCTAACCAACCCTACCTAACCTAACCTAACCTATATTTATAGGTAAGGTTAGGTTAGGAAGCCAAAAAAAGCTAGGTTAGGTTAGGTTAGGTAGGTTAGGTAGACGAAAAAACATTAATTCATGAAAACTTGGCTTATTAGGCAAATCGGGCCTTGAATAGTAGGCTGAGAAGTGCGTTCTGGCTATTAGGTACGACATATATATATATATATATATATATATATATATATATATATATATATATATATATATATATATATATATGTGTGTGTGTGTGTGTGTGTGTGTGTGTGTGTGTACTCACCTAGTTGTACTCACCTAGTTGTGTTTGCGGGGGTTGAGCTCTGGCTCTTTGGTCCCGCCTCTCAACCGTCAATCAACAGGTGTACAGATTCCTGAGCCTATCGGGCTCTGTCATATCTACACTTGAAACTGTGTATGGAGTCAGCCTCTACCACATCACTTCCTAATGCATTCCATTTGTCAACCACTCTGACACTAAAAAAGTTCTTTCTAATATCTCTGTGGCTCATTTGGGCACTCAGTTTCCACCTGTGTCCCCTTGTGCGTGTTCCCCTTGTGTTAAATAGACTGTCTTTATCTACCCTATCAATCCCCTTCAGAATCTTGAATGTGGTGATCATGTCCCCCCTAACTCTTCTGTGTGTGTGTGTGTGTGTGTGTGTGTGTGTGTGTGTGTGTGTGTGTGTGTGTGTGTGTGTGTGTGTATGTGTAAACTGCTTAAATCCACAAAATTCAAAAGAATAAAAAAAGTAAAGTGGAGGAGTCACACCAGCAACACCATAATTACCATTATCTACCATAAAGCAAAAAAAAAAATATATGTACAAGGAAAAAAGTGGTTTAATTGAAATATAGACGAGACTAAACCTAAAAAAAAAGGATATTTACTAGAAATGTAGAGAAAAATATATAGATATAAAGGCTGACAGGGAATATAACAGAAAAGTTGAAAATATATTAGAGCAAAAACTAAGAGAATAACGAAGCGGAGGGGAAAATATCAGAGTATAGTGAATATGCCAAAAGAAAAAAGTGAAACCTTTTACAAGGGCAGATAGGAGAAGGTAGCGCCAGACAGGAAATTAATTCGACTACAGAAAAACTTACGTTGAAAATATTATAAATATATATATATTATATATTAACGAGAGAGGTAAAAATAATTAGATATCAACATTGTTTTAAAATTCAAAAGTAAGCTAAGTGAAATATAAAAGTGTAATGAGAATTAAGTGAATTAAAACTGGAAATATAATGTAAACTGGAGTGAACGTATATACAATGCAGTATGCACATAACAACACACACATGTGTTGGTACAGAGCAGTGGTGCCCAACCGGTGTTGGGCACCACAGGGGCGTCGCCCCCCAAGGGAGTCCCAAAATGTTGGGTCACGGAACGGAAACTGAGCACAAGCATATATGAATCGTTGTGAATTAGCAAGTGGTATCCTGGATAGGCAACTTTGTCACTTGTGAGTGTGGCAGGTGGGTGTGAGAGTGTAGCAGGTGGTTGTGAGAGTGTGGCAGGTGGTTGTGAGAGTGAGGCAGGTGGTTGTGAGAGTGAGGCAGGTGGTTGTGAGAGTGAGGCAGGTGGTTGTGAGGCAGGTGGTTCTGAGAGTGAGGCAGGTGGTTGTGAGAGTGAGGCAGGTGGTTGTGAGAGTGTGGCAGGTGGTTGTGAGAGTGAGGCAGGTGGTTGTGAGAGTGAGGCAGGTGGTTGTGAGAGTGAGGCAGGTGGTTGTGAGAGTGATGCAGGTGGTTGTGAGAGTGAGGCAGGTGGTTGTGAGAGTGAGGCAGGTGGTTGTGAGGCAGGTGGTTGTGAGAGTGAGGCAGGTGGTTGTGAGAGTGAGGCAGGTGGTTGTGAGAGTGTGGCAGGTGGTTGTGAGAGTGAGGCAGGTGGTTGTGAGAGTGAGGCAGGTGGTTGTGAGAGTGAGGCAGGTGGTTGTGAGAGTGAGGCAGGTGGTTGTGAGAGTGAGGCAGGTGGTTGTGAGGCAGGTGGTTGTGAGAGTGAGGCAGGTGGTTGTGAGAGTGAGGCAGGTGGTTGTGAGGCAGGTGGTTCTGAGAGTGTGGCAGGTGGTTGTGAGAGTGTGGCAGGTGGTTGTGAGAGTGTGGCAGGTGGTTGTGAGAGTGAGGCAGGTGGTTGTGAGAGTGAGGCAGGTGGTTGTGAGAGTGAGGCAGGTGGTTGTGAGAGCGTGGCAGGTGGTAGTAGGTAGTTAGTAAACAGTTGATTGACAGTTGAGAGGCGGGACGAAAGAGCAGAGCTCAACCCAAAAAAGCAAAACTAAGTAAATGCAACTAGGTGAATACACACACACACACACACACATTCACACCCACCCTGTCAAACAACACCTTGACACCACCCACCCTGCCAAACAACACCTTGACACCACCCACTCTGTCAAACAACACCTTGACACCACCCACCCTGCCAAACAGCACCTTGACACCACCCACCTTGCCAAACAACAACTTGACACCCCCACCCTGCCAAACAGCACCTTGACACCACCCACCCTGCCAAACAACACCTTGACACCACCCACCCTGCCAAGTAGCACCTTGACACCACCCACCCTGCTAAGTAGCACCTTGACACCACCCACCCTGCCAAGTAGCACCTTGACACCACCCACCCTGCCAAACAACATCTTGACACCCCCACCCTGCCAAGCAGCACCTTGATACCACCCACCCTGCCAAACAACACCTTGACACCCCCACCCTGTCAAACAACACCTTGACACCACCCACCCTGCCAAACAACATCTTGACACCCCCACCCTGCCAAGCAGCACCTTGACACCACCCACCCTGCCAAACAACACCTTGACACCCCCACCCTGTCAAACAACACCTTGACACCACCTACCCTGCCAAACAACACCTTGACACCACCCACCCTGTCAGACAACACCTTGACACCACCCACCCTGTCAAACAACACCTTGACACCACCTACCCTGCCAAACAACACCTTGACACCACCCACCCTGTCAAACAACACCTTGACACCACCCACCCTGTCAAACAGCACCTTGATACCACCCACCCTGCCAAACAACACCTTGACACCCCCACCCTGCCAAACAACACCTTGACACCCCCACCCTGCCAAACAACACCTTGACACCACCCACCCTGCCAAACAACACCTTGACACCACCCACCCTGCCAAGTAGCACCTTGACACCACCCACCCTGCCAAGTAGCACCTTGACACCACCCACCCTGCCAAACAACATCTTGACACCCCCACCCTGCCAAGCAGCACCTTGACACCACCCACCCTGCCAAACAACACCTTGACACCACCCACCCTGCCAAACAACACCTTGACACCCCCACCCTGCCAAACAACACCTTGACACCACCCACCCTGCCAAGCAGCTCCTTGACACCACCCACCCTGCCAAACAACACCTTGACACCCCCACCCTGTCAAACAACCCCTTCACACCACCCACCCTGCCAAACAACACCTTCACACCACCCACCCTGCCAAACAACACCTTCACACCACCCACCCTGCCAAACAACACCTTGACACTACCCACCCTGTCAAACAACACCTTGACACCATACACCCTGTCAAACAGCACCTTGACACCCCCACCCTGTCAAACAACACCTTGACACCACCCACCCTGCCAAACAACACCTTGACACCACCCACCCTGCCAAACAACACCTTGACACCACCCACCCTGCCAAACAACACCTTGACACCACCCACCCTGCCAAACAACACCTTGACACCACCCACCCTGCCAAACAGCTCCACATCTGAAGGTCTTCACAAACATCACGCCATGAGGAAAATTATAAATATTGTATAATGCTGGTGGAGCAACATTGTCAGTGGTCAGGAGGAGCGGAGGAAGAAGAGGAGGAGGAGGTTGCGGAGGAGGAGAAGGAGGAAGTGGAGGGGGAGGAGGAAGTGGAGAAGGAGGAGGAGGAGGTAGCGAAGGAGGAGAAGGAGGAAGAGGGGGAAGATGAGGAGGAGGATGTAGTATTAGATGAGTAAGAACAGATGAGTAAGAACAGGCGGGGAAGGGGAAGAATAAGCGGCGGAGGGATGGGAGAAGAGAGAGAGACTGTCTGACTGAACTGAGACAGAGTGAGAGAAGCCGAGGGCCATTGAAGGTAAAGCAGGAGGCAAATACGAAAGAAAGCCAGAAGTAATTTTCTACACAACGGGGAGTTTGGAGGGAGAAACGACGGTAGGGTGAGAGGCAGGGAGAGAGGAAGAGTCAGATAAAGGGAGGGAGAGGGCCAACCGAGGGAACACGACATCATTACTGTGGCTGGTGGCTGGTGGTGGTCGAGGGGAGGGGAGGATGCCCGCTGGACCTCATCCTGTACACCAGGAAAATGATGGACATCTTGCTTCCTATTTTCTCTACAGTATTATAGTCTGTGGGATTATTGGGAGCGGCTCCAAGCTGGCCGGAGGGTCACAGACCCGAGTCTCTCCATCATCTCCTAATATTTCGACCCTGTTTTACGTAAATTTGACTTTTGGCCCTGTTAAACCAAGAATTTATAGAGTTAAAAACAAAAATTTTTTTATTTTTATTGTATAATGATTGTTTAGCAAAATTTCCCACAATCTCGAGACATTTTATGTCAATTTGATCGTTAAAAGTAGCAATGCATTCAGATTCTTCGTTATCCTGAATTCCTCGATATGCCGGCAGGTTGTGTCTACTGAGCACCTTGCAAGTAGTGTGATTACATTTACAGTAGTCAGAAAGGCATAAAGCCAAATTCCTTTCACAACATAAACGGTCCATCAGAATTGGCCAGGAATCTAGTGCTTGCACATCAACTTGACCGATTATACTGTCAACTGGGATGCATCATGATGTATTGCATATAACAAAGACTTTATTCTAATAAATGTTTTTGTGCCAAGTCACATTAGCCACTCCTCTAATACTCTTAACATCAGCCAAGGTCTCTTCAAGTTAGACAGCCTTCTTTTTACCTAATTTGACAGTAAGTATAAACTCATATAATTGCTAGCTAGCTAGTATCTTTACCTAGTATTATTGGACATTTGTATGTTCGTTGTTAGCTGGTGACTTGTCTTGCAATACTGCGTCTTCTGTATGCCATCATAATGTTGCAATTGTGTATTATATTTTCATGTTATTCCATAACAGATAAACGCCAGTCTTCCCATAACATGGTCCATCTCATGCTGTAATCTGTGCCATTGTTCTGAATTAGACCATAATCATGATGATTCTTTCCAATTAAATGTTAATAATTATTCACAGGAGTCATTTCTTGTTACGTTCTTGATAACAGTATTTGCATAATAAACAACAAAATTTAGCTTCATCCTTACCCTCTACTGCTGTTCAGTTTCCCGGTTCCTGACCTGAATTGTCTTGAGTTAACCTCGTTTCTGACTCTCACCCCTCCTCCTCCTCCTCCTCTTTCTCTGATCAGTGCCGCCCTCGCTTCTGGTCCTATGCTCTCCTTCTGTTTATATACTTCCCTTTCTCCCTGTAGTCTTCCCATTCTCTTATTGTCTTGAACAATGAACGCATTTGTGTTTGAAAGTACTAAGATATATTCCCTTCCATTCAATATGGTCAATCTGTATCTTTTTTTTATCCCATATTCATATATATATATATATATATATATATATATATATATATATATATATATATATATATATATATATATATATATATATATATAATTTGTGTGTGTGTGTGTGTGTGTGCGGAAATTCCACACAGAAATGAGAAAAGGAGATGAACGTTTCGGCCGATCATGGCCATTGTCAACACCAGACTAAGAGAAAAACAGCCAACGTGTTGTTGAGAACAGCTTTGATCGGCCGAAACGTTCATCTCCCTTTTCTATTTCTCTGTGGAAGTTCCGCATAAAAATGATTAGTGTTTCGTGATCGTCAGTTTCATATATATGCAATTGTACATCAAAAAACTCTTGACCCCTGAAGGATTCGAACCCGGTCAGCCAGTAGATCCAGTACAATAACCGCTCAACCAGCGACTGTACAAACGTTTTGGGAAGTCGTCAGACTTTTAATCTCAGCCTCCGACAGCACTCGTGACTTTTTGGGCCCATATATTTCATCAAATCACTTCAACATGCTGGGCCGCATGAGCATCAAGTGTGCGTCAAACTTTAAATTGTCCCCAACTCTCAAGATACCATCTCAAGATGACTTGAGCATCAAGACGACACTGCTGATGTTTCTCCATACAAAACATATGATTTAAGAAATCCACGTTAAAAATCAGTTAAATAAATAGCATGAAACCAATTATAATTGTACGATTTGTATATCACCACACAAATGTCTCGTCAGAAGGTAAAGTAGTTACTAGTGAGGCTCAAGATGGTTCGCAATTTCGAGGATTCTGGGAATTTTGGAGACGGAGAGAAACTGACCGTCTTAAAAATTTGGCTGAAATACATTATTTAACTTGTTTGAAGGAAAACAATTTAAAATCATATTAAACTGATTACTTAAATACTCACAAGTTACGGGAAGGAGACTGAATCAATGTAGAGTGAGCAAATATATTACAATTTTAAAGGGAAAATAGAAAATGAGCATTTTAAAGGAAAATTTAAAAATAGGCATTTTACAGGAACATTTTAAAATGGGCTTTTAGTTGAAAAATTTAAAAAGCAGTAATATTGATAAGAAACAAACGAGAATTAGTATTTAGATGTTATAATTCATAATAATAAACATCAATATAGATATCAACAAAGAGACAACAAGAGCTATATACATCACAGCGTTGCTAATACAGACAAGCACCAATAACAACGAGAGCCTCAAACAACAGACTCTAAACTCGAGGACACAAGTGGGGAATGAGTCCAGATATACCAGTATAAATCATGTATCAAATGATATGCACCTTTCATTGTCTTGTCATTTGGAGCGCAATGCGATTTAATAATTTATCTGAGTCAGTCTCTCTCTCTCTCTCTCTCTCTCTCTCTCTCTCTCTCTCTCTCTCTCTCTCTCTCTCTCTCTCTCTCTCTCTCTCTCTCTCTCTCTCTCTCCCTCTCTCCCTCCTTCCCTTACCTGTTTCCTGAGAGTAGTATGCGACATACACACTCTCCGAGCCAACAATAACATTACAGTCAGCAATGTCACCGACTCCGGTTCGCCAAACAAAGTGTTAATAAGCTTCAAATGTAGTTTTGCGAGACCCAGTTTATAATCACCTGCGCGTAATGTGATATTGTAATTGGACGCCGACGAGCCCACGCTCCTGTGAGGCAGCAGACAGCAGCAGCCTCGTCCAGCGACAGCGTACGCGTCCACACCTCCCAAAGTTGGACTTACGATAGTGATTGTGCTGTTGGGTGGGCACGGGGTGGGATGGAGGGAGGAAGAAGAGGATGGGTTAGGAAAGAGGATGGGTTAGAGAGGACAGGTGGGTGGGATGGAGAGAGAAAAGGAGAAGAGGACAAGGGGGGAAAGGGGAGAGGGAAGAAGAGGGGGTGGAATAAGAGGGGTAGAATAAGAGGAATACAGAAGGTTGTGGATTAAGGAAGGGGATAATATAATAAGGAATATTTTCAGGAAAGGAGGTGGCCGAGGCAAAACAAAGAGAAACGAGGAAAATGCAGAAACTGTAATTACGATAAGATAAAAACAAATATGAAACTTATATACATATATATATATATATATATATATATATATATATATATATATAAATATATATATATATATATATATATATATATATATATATATATATATATATATATATATACCTAGTAGCCAGAACACAGTACTTGGCCTACTATGTAAGGCCCGATTTGCCTAATAAGCCAAGTTTTCCTGAATTTATATATTTTTTAATTTTTTTCTTATGAAATGATAAAGTTATCCCTTTCATTATGAATGAGTTAATTTTCTTAAATTTAAGTTAAAACTAACGTAGATATATGACCGAACCTAATCAACCCAACCTAACCTACCCTAACCTATCTTAACCTAACCTAAACTAACAAAACTAAGTTAAAATGTATGTTCTTAATATAATATATTAATAATAATTCAAATAAACTAATTGGAAGAAATTTATTGAAAATAAAGAAAATAACTCGGCCTATTAGGCAAATCGAAGCCTTGCACAGTAGGCCGAGAAGTGCGTTCTAGCACTTCGCTGATGTCTAGTCTTCTGCTGTCATTATACCTGTCGATTATTTCAGTGTTGCTTGTTAAGATGTCTCTGGTGATGGTCTGGGTGTGTGAGGAGATTATATGCTCCTTGATGGAGCCCTGTTGTTTGTGTATTTTAATAGCCTAGAGACATTGTGGTCTTTCCTATATACTGAGATTTTTGGAGCTGACAGTCCCCAAGTGGGCACTTGAAGGCATATACGACGTTGGTCTCTCTTAAGGCGTTTTGTTTAGTGTCTGGAGAGCTCTTCATGAGTAAGTTGGCGGTTTTCTTGTTTTTGTAATATATTGTTAATTGTATCATATGATTGGTGTCTGCGGGGATTACGTTCCACTCAATTATATATTTCAGGTCCCTTTCCTCCATTTTGTAAGCCGTGGAAAAGTAGTTCCTGTAAAACAGTGTGATTAAGGGTATAGGTGTTGTGCTAGTTGCTTCCTCATTAGGTTGGATGGCGTGTCATCTTTCTCTTAAGGACGCCTTCAACGTAACCATTCGCGAAGTCATTATTGACTACGATCCGCCTTATTTAACATTGTAGAGTAAGGGGATGAGACCCCAGACATCATCACGTCTGGGGGTCGGTAGGCTGCAGTGATGGTTCACGTGTCCTTTGCTAGTAATTGCCTGAATTTCTGTAGATGATTAGTAATTAAATACAGAGAAATGATGATGACAAAACAAATACTGATAATTAAACCAGACTGATGAGCATAATTTGAGGTTTTTGCTCTGAGTATTATGTGTAATGTTCTTTGCACTGTTTTATTTGTTCGCAATATATAATCGTCAACATACATAAATACATATCATCTAAACGTAATATATAATTGTTCGAGTGCATATGTAATATGATAGAATACGTCAATCCAAATAAAAATGTGATCCTAAACAGTCTTTGAGCGCTGTTGTAAGTGCAGGTGTGAGCACAGGTGTGAGCGCAGGTGTGAGCGCAGGTGTGAGAGCAAATGTAAGCGCAGGCGGGTCACAGCGGGAGGTATTAAGTGTGATATCCACGGTTAGGCATTGTTTCCCTTCACCTGATACCACTGTTTTCCTAGCAGTAAATAGGTACCCGAGAGTTAAGCAGCTGTTGTGGGTGGCATTCCGGGAAAGGTCAGTAAGGAGCCTAGGGGGGAACCTCGATAAATCGAGCAAGTATCCTATCCCCAAACTATGGTAAACAAGACTGCGGCTGTCACTACCAAACGTTTTTTAAATTTTACGCTTAAAAATAACGAAATTCATAAAGACCAAAATACCTAATTAATTTCCTGGATTAAGTACTAAATAAAAAGCTTTAACTCCTCATAAAGTGAACGAAAACGCAACTTCCAACCATTTACGAAACATGGGGGCTAATGAGCATAACCCATTCTCCGTTTTCTTTTGCCCTTGGACAAACCTTCTGCCCACAGTGGCATCAGCCTCGCTTGGACCCCATTTGTCTAATTGTCAATAATAGTGGCTAAATTGGGATGATGGCCACATATGGATCCGTGGCAGATACTGTAACTAGACAATTCCCGGCCATTTATCAGTGGCCCAGGAGGAATTATTTGATAATGGCCAAACAATGAGTTCACCAGTTGGGTGTCTGGTCGCTTGTAACCCGGGAGCTCTGTACTCTCCTGTCTCCTGCCTACGCTGTCTCTTCTTCCTCTCCTTCCTCTTATTCTTGTTCCTATGCTTTCTCTCTTGTTCTTCGTGCTTTCTCTATTTTTCTGTTTTTTGTTGTTCATGTTCCTATGTTTTATCTACCTCTTTCACTGCTTCTAGTTTCTCTTCTGTTTCTGCTACATCTTATTTTCTCCTTCTGTACCCACTTGTTCTTCATCTACTTCCTCTTTATCATCTTCCTCCGTTTTTCCGTTCATACTTTCTTTGCATCTTCATTCTTCTTCTACTTCTCCATAATTTTTCCATTGCTTCTCCTTCACTTTTCCTCTGCTCCAGCCTCACTCTCCATTCTCTTCTTCCTCCTGACCCCAGTGTGTGCAGCAAGACTCAGCACTCACCGAGTGAAACAAAGTAGCATCTAATTCTCCAGGTATTTAAACCTCATAATCCAGAAACATTTACATTACCTTTCCTCTCGGGTGGCTGCTCTTGTGTGTGTGTGTGTGCGTGTGTGTGTGTGTGTGTGTGTGTGTGTGTGTGTGTGTGTGTGTGTGTGTGTGTGTGTGTGTGTGTGTGTGTACTCACCTAGTTGTGTTTGCGGGGGTTGAGCTCTGGCTCTTTGGTCCCTCATGCTGTGTGTGTGTGTGTGTGTGTGTGTGTGTGTGTGTGTGTGTGTGTGTGTGTGTGTGTGTGTGTGTGTGTGTGCGTGTGTGTATTTACTAGTCGTGTCTGCAAAATCGAGCTATTAGCTCTACATGCATACATACTCTATTATGTCTACTACATATATTTCTCTCTAATATATACACACATCCCCAGGAAGCAGCACGTAGGAGCTGCTCTTACTGTCCCTCTTTACCTCTGGTTTGATTAGAACTTCCTAACACATTTCAGTGCTCTTTTCGTTAACCCAACATGTTCTTCGTGTCTGTGTAAGAGCCTTTTATGTGGCGCATTGTCAAAGGCTTCCTACAAATCTAGAACAATGCAGTCAAATACCTAATGTGGAGTTGAACTTTTCCCAGAAATGCGTCACATTAATGGGTTACTTGTGAGGCATTCATCTGGGCGATGATGATGATGATGTGTTGAGAGAACTCGAGCACCTGGTACTTTGCAGGTAGCATCCCTCCATAGTGCCTTCGTCAGCCCGGTACTTGTGGAGACCCCCAGTGTGCTGCGCCATGTAGAATGACCTCCCCTCCCCCCCCCCACCCCCGTGACCAATTAAAGGTGGTCACTGGGGTCAGCCTCTGTTGATGAGCTGCCTAAAAATTAGACAAGTCACCTTTGATATCGATCGATTTCATGAGGGGTCGCCTTGGGATCTGAATCTCATTTAATGGAAGCAATAAGGCCGACCCCGTGCCGACTATATTGGTCACCTTCCACCGCACTAGTCACTCCCACAAGTCCAAACAAACCCCCCCCCCCCCACCTTCCCGAAGTCCATATAAACTCCCCCTCCCCCAAGTCCATATAACCCCACCTCCCCTTCTCCCACAAGTCAGTTACATGAGCTTTTCGTAAATTCGCAAGATGAAACTGATCTTTTCTTGGCCTTGTAAAAGCCTTCCACAGCGCCACGAAAATGGAAATTAAATATTACGAATTAATGAGGACGGTCTTTGCCCACCAGTGTATATAATGTTGCCACAGCTCTAAAGGATCCAGCAGTGAAAAACAGCGCTAAAAAGCATTGTTAATTAAGGCAGACGGGCGCAAGGGAAAACAGGCGTGTTTTCCCCAATAAACCTCATATTTTATATGTAAATAAGATCAGGATTTACATTGCATTATCCCTGTTTGACCTGGCGTGCTTATGAAAGAATCGCGCGGGAATTAAGTAAGCTCGCTCGCAAGTATATACCCCAAAACGGGTTGCAAAACTTAGGCGCACGTCAAAAAAATAAATAAAATGACGATGAAAAAACAAGTATTGTTTCAAGCATTAATCTTCAGGTTTCGTGTCATTAAGAAGTAAAGTCGACTAGAGGTTTTCTCTTTATAATATTTTCTTTTGAGCCTCTGGCACTTGGTTAGGGTGTTTTGACCAATGAGGAGACCAGTTGCACGCAGTTCTGTGACGTCACGCCAGGAAGACCATCCCATTGGCTAGATGGTGGGAGTCATACAGGATAAATATTTTTGTGTGTATACCAGCAGTATGTTTTTCTCCCACACATATAAGTATGTATGTTGTTCAAGGGATTTCAGGAAGGCTATCAACGTTCTTTATATAGGCATCACCTGCTCAATAATTTACATATTAACCTAAGTATCTTCATGGCTTCTCATTTAGCATGTGGGTTTTACGGGTGTTCGCTCATCTAATGTTTTCACTTTTGGCCTGATAGAAAATTCGATAATTTTTAAACGGTCAAAATTATTGATGAGAGTATTCGTTTAAATCAATGGTCATTAAGTAGTTGCACCCACACCATAGCACATTCACACATCCTAAACACAATACACACTCACATCCTCACCCACACAATACACCCACACACACAGTACACCCACACGTCCCCACACTCAATACACCCACGTATGCCCACATATCCCAAAACACAATACACAGACGCGCCCCAACATGCCGCCGTAAAACACTCACTTTCATAAAGCACGAGAACTCTGTCTTTCACACAGATTGTACACAGCTAAGTATTTGATAAATATGGCTAATTTGTTAATCGTGTATAAAAGTGTATAAGAGTGTATAATCACAGTTCTGCAAGACATTCGATTACCGTGTAAATTAAAACAATTTTTTTCCACCTGCCACTTTGTGAAACGGAAACCCGAATTATAATGGGATAAGTCCTATAGTTGTGGACCAAATGAAGGACGGGTGCGGGATAGGCGGAGAACAGGTGTGGGATGTGTGTGGGTCGTTCAGGGCTAGGCAGATGCTTGTTAATTACGGTTTGCGCTTGTTAATGACCCTCGAGTGCCGATTCCTCGCACCGCGAAAACTTCTTGATTGAATAATTTTTTTATCACATGCACCGCAAATACTGGTTCATGTTTAATGCACGTGTTTTACCTCACTTGTTTAGCCTGTGAAGGGTTGTGATGCTAGCAGTTGCTTCCTCTCAGCTCAACATTTTTTATGCAACATTGATATTACAGGTTTTATCAACTTGACCAACAATTTTCTCATACTATTTTGCATATATACATTAAATCCTATTGCCAGCCAAAGCGATTTAGAATATATGCAAAACGTTTCACATTTTTAATCATCCATAATCAAATATGGACGTTAGATACGAGTTTGCCAATGATTTTGGCTTGGATTACCGAATATAAGTTTCTCTCGCAAGTTGAGGCAACATGGAGACTTAACCCTCAGTCCCTAACTTACTGATTACTTGAGGAAGACGATGAATCAAAATTACCACTACTCAGAAGCGTGCCTCTCGCTTGCCTGGCTCCTATTGCCTTGCCTAACACCCCTATCAGATAGTAGATTAGAATTGAATATTGTTAAAAACAGGCTAAACTGTGCATAGTTTATACAATTATACAGTTTAAAGTAGACACAAAAAGAGGTAGTCGGACTATTCATTTTTAATGTTCTTGTAATGAGTTATTATGATATTAAATTTAATGTTTTTTTTTTTTTTAAATAGGAAATAATATTAATCAGGCCCCGTGGCGCAGTGGTAAAGCACTCTCCTGGCATTTCGCGAGCGCTTTGGCCTGGGTCCGTATCCTGGCCGGGGAGGATTGACTGGGCGCCAATTCTTAACTGTAGCCTCTGTTTACCTAACAGGGAATGGGTACCTGGTCGTTAAACGATTTGGCGGGTCGTATTCCGGGGAAATATAGGATTAAGGACTTGCCCGGAACGCTACGCGTTCAAGAATGTACAGGAATATAAGAACTCTTGGATATATAAATAAATAAATAAAAACTATGGCAGAGGTAAGGGTTTCAATAGGACCTTCCCCTTAGTGTATTTGGAATATATAAGGCAGGTTTTAAATTAAAGGTGTGAGATTCATTAAGTACGCCGTACTTTATTTGCATAACAAGGAAAAACTTCTGATATTTTCAATAAACACCAAGACATCATACAATCCAAAATAGATTGTATGGTATAGTATTGCAACTTACCAGCCTCCTATATTCCCATGATGGACAGGGGCAGTATATTGCATGTTTAGTCGTGTTCGCACAGTGTAACAGCCTCCTCTAACAACCCAGCCGCTGTATAATAGAAGATACGTCACCTCCATCACTCTTAATTCTCTCACAAACCCCATATTCCTCCAACCCCTCCAAGCCGCCTCACCCTCCAACCCCCTAACCCGCAACAAACAAGCGCCTATTCGCCCACCCTAACATATGTTTCACCAACTGCCAATCCCTAACCCCCCCCCAATCCTTCCAATCACCCTGCCCCCCCCCCCCTCCCCAACCCCCACCACCACCAGGAAAACTGTCCTGAGTGCGCAGGAAGACAGTGCCATCCTACTAGCCCCACGGCTCGGCATTTAAATTCAGCAAGACGATCCACAAAGTCACGTCAATTCTTACCAGTACATTGGTCACTTGACACGGCGACCTCCTCCACGTCTATCGGAAATTACATTTTTTTATTGCTAAATCGTGCTGAAGCCAGACCAGGAGAGGTCGAGGGGGAGCTGTAGGAGGACGAGGAGGAATAGGAGGAGGAGGAGGAGGAGGAGAGAGGGGGGAAGAAGAGGGGAAAGAGGAGGAGGAGGAGGAGAGAGAGGGGAAGAGGGGAAAGAGGAGGAGGAGGAGGAGAGAGGGGGGAAGAGGGGAAAAGAGGAGAATGAGGAGGAGAAGAGAGGGGAAGAGGGAAAAGAGAAGGAGGAGAGAGGGGAAGAAGACGAAAAAGAGAGAAGGAAGAGGAGGAGGACAGGGAGGAGTAGGAAGAGAAGTTGGACGAGGTGTAGAGATGACGGTGGAGGGACGGAGAGGGAAGGATAGAGCTGGAAAGGATCAGTGGGCAGAAGTGTATGGAAGGGTAATGATGGGATGGCAAGGTGGAGAAAGGGAAAAAGGGGTCGAAGGTGCAGGGGAAAGGGGTGTTGGAGGAGAAGGCCATGATGAAGGGGGAGGAGAAGGGCATGATGAAGGGGGAGGAGAAGGCCATGATGAAAGGGAAAGAGGAGAAATAAATTTTTTAGGGGATTGAGAAAAGTTGCTGAGGAAGAGGAGAAAAAAATAATGCTTAAAAGGTGGTAGATGAGACGAATAAGAGAAGAAATGTGAGGGGAGAGTGTGTGAGAGAGAGAGAGAGAGAGAGAGAGAGAGAGAGAGAGAGAGAGAGAGAGAGAGAGAGAGAGAGAGAGAGGGAGAGAGAGAGAGAGAGAGAGAGAGAGAGAGAGAGAGAGAGAGAGAGAGAGAGAGAGAGAGAGAGAGAGAGAGAGAGAGAGAGAGAGAGAGCACCTATCTCATACAAGTAATGAGAGTCTATTAAGAACCAACAGACATGGATGAGTCAAGATGAGTGATCTTGTAACTCACAGCCGTCCTCAGGACATTCTCATACTCCTGCACGTATACTCCTGCACGTATACTCCTGCACGTATACTACTGCACGTATACTCCTGTACGTATACTGCACGAATACTCCTGCACGTATACTCCTGCACGTATACTTCTGCACGTATACTTCTGCACGTATACTCCTGCACGTATACTCCTGCACGTATACTTCTGCACGTATACTTCTGCACGAATACTCCTGCACGTATACTCCTGCACGTATACTTCTGCACGTATACTCCTGCACGTATACTTCTGCACGTATATTCCTGCACGTATACTCCTGCACGTATACTCCTGCACATATACTTCTGCACGTATACTCCTGCACGTATACTACTGCACGTATACTCCTGCACGTATACTTCTGCACGTATACTCCTGCACGTATACTTCTGCACGTATACTCCTGCACGTATACTCCTGCACGTATACTTCTGCACGTATACTCCTGCACGTATACTTCTGCACGTATACTCCTGCACGTATACTTCTGCACGTATACTCCTGTACGTATACTCCTGCACGTATACTCCTGCACGTATACTCCTGCACGTATACTCATGCACGTATACACCTGCACGTATACTCCTGTACGCATACTCCTGCACGTATACTCCTGTACGTATACTCCTGCACGTATACTCCTGCACGTATACTCTAGTACGTATACTCCTGCACGTATACTCCTGCACGCATACCCTAGTACGTATACTGCACGTATACTCTAGTACGTATACTGCACGTATACTTTAGTACGTATACTGCACGTATACTCATGCACGTATACTGCACGTATACTCCTGCACGTATACTCCAGCACGTATACTGCACGTATACTCCTGCACGTATACTGAACGTATACTCCTGCACGTATACTGAACGTATACTGCACGTATACTCCTGCACGTATACTGAACGTATACTCCTGCACGTATACTGAACGTATACTGAACGTATACTCCTGCACGTATACTGAACGTATACTGCGCATATACTCCTGCACGTATACACCAGCACGTATACTCCTGCACGTATACTGCACGTATATTTCTGCACGTATACTCCTGCACGTATACTTCTGCAAGTATACTCCTGTACGTATACTTCTGCAAGTATACTCCTGCACGTATACTTCTGCAAGTATACTGCACGTATACTTCTGCAAGTATACTCCTGCACGTATACTTCTGCAAGTATACTCCTGCACGTATACTTCTGCAAGTATACTCCTGCACGTATACTTCTGCAAGTATACTCCTGCACGTATACACCTGCACGTATTCTCCTGCACGTATACTTCTGCAAGTGTACTGCATGTATACCCCTGCACGTATAATTACCTATATACATGAACACATACGTTCAGTCACACCATTTGTACACGTTCAAACATATGTATTGATAAGCATTCACACATTTGTACGTTCATACGAATATGCATATATTTACTTGTTTAAGATATTAGAAAGTACATGCATATCCTTCATTCATATATCTACAAATGCATACATATTTAAGCTCGAAAATGCGTATATATATGCACAAGTATACTAACACACACACAAACACCCACACACATACAACACATGTTATGTAGAACGTTCGTGAGAGCCACTCCTTGAGTAAGCTGGACCGGCCTGGCACTCTCGCCTGGGAATCACTAATTGTGTCAGGTGAACTGATACGATCAACATCTTTCCTCTGAATTCAGCAACAAATTTTGGTAAAAGGGAAGCTTTTACTTTACTTTACTTTTACTCTAAGCTAAGGGCCTTAGTAGCTGTCAATGAGACTCAAGGGCCGTCATGTATCTTATCTCAAATGTATACTGGCTCTCATGTATACTACAGTATCATATATACAGCCTATTATGTATTCCACCTCATGCATGCTGTCTTGGGTGTTCTGTCTCTCGCATGTATTCTCGTGTATTTTGTCTCTCATGTATCATTGCTTGACTTTTATTCTTTAAAAATAAAATACAGTGCGATTGTATATAATTTTGGGGAACGGATTGAGGGGCGATTTATTCAAAACGGTGGAAAGATTTATCTCTGTTCAGTGTTTATTCAGTCGTTTGCCATATTATATATTGCTGTCTCTTTCTCCACAGTAGTGTGTAATATATATATATATATATATATATATATATATATATATATATATATATATATATATATATATATATATATATATATATATATATATATATATATATATATATATATGACAATGTCAGACCACGGAGGAAAAATGAATCAGGAAATTTCCTTAAGTACTTTCGTATATTAAATACATCTTCAGAAGGTGTATTTCTGAAGATGTATTTAATACATCTTCTTCTGAAGATGTATTTAATATACGAAAGTACTTAAGGAAATTTCCTGTTTCATTTTTCCTCCGTGGTCTGACATTGTCACATTCTTAATCACGTGTTTATTTTCGTGATATACACACACACACATATATATATATATATATATATATATATATATATATATATATATATATATATATATATATATATATATATATATATATATAAATGTACTCTAATAGGCCTAAGAGAGCGTGAATTAGGTCTATGAAAGATTGGGTTAGGACAAGTTAGGTTAGGTTAGGTTAGGTTAGGTTAGGTTAGGTTAGGAGAAGTTAGGGGTCGATATTTATGTTGTAGTTAAAAAAAAAATACAATTTGTCCAAATAACAAATAGGTAACTTTTGTGGTTCATCACAACACACTGGTAGTTGTGACCATGTTGTTGTTGTTGTTGTGAGTACCACAACCCTCATCCTAGGAGGATGGGCGGGAATGATATCATTTTCTCTAATCTTTTTCTCATTGTATTCATTTTCGTTATTAATATATTAGGTTTTTCTCATCGTCATTGTTCTCGTTGTTTATATTCTCGTCATCATTATTCCCGTTACCAGTATAGTAGATATTATTATTATCTCTTATTATTATCGTTATTAGCATTCATTAGTATTCATTATTATCATCGTCATTATTATCATTATTATAATCTCATCATCATTATTCTTTATCATATTCTCACTGCCCTTAACAATAAAATAACAAAAGGGGGAGCAATCTATTTTCTCTACTCGGGTAATTACTGCCCTTATCTACATTATTATCTCCCTTCTACCTCACTATCCTCACCTCCCTTCTACCTCACTATCTCTCTCCATACGCTCTCCCTCCTCTCGTGTCTCTCCCTCCCTCCCCCGGTATCTCTCCCCCTCAGTATCTCTCCCTCCATAGTATATATATACCAACGTACAACGAAATTAGAAAGTAGAAATCTGAACTACTGAGTTGGACAATCAGGAAAATTATTTTTTACTTGTGTTGCTTTGACAAACTAAACTAACCCAACCAAACTCCCTTAGGCCTAATACACGATATATGATGCCTTAATATAGTACATATGTGTGCTATACTAGGCCTAGGAATATTGAAGTTTGTGCTTCAGGTTATTTCTTTTTTAGTAATTTGTTACTAGTCAGTATACTACTGTCTAAAAGCTTAGTACTTACGAATACGTGAATATTGACGACTGTCACAATAGGTACTGTCTAAACAGGTGGGTGGGTTGCCTTTTCCTATACCTTTTCGACCAGTACTTCCCTGTCTCCTATTTCATTCTCCTTTTGTTAATGTTCTTTTCTTCGTCATCTCGTAATGCTCTTCATTTTTTCTGCCCCCCCCCCCTCTCTCTCTCTTTCCCTTCCTGTTGTTACCATCTCTAACCTCTTCCCTCCTCCTCCTCCTCCTTCCTTCTTCATTCAGATATCCCCCATCCTTCTCGTACCACCCTCCTCCCCGTCCCCCCTTCCCCTACCCATCCCATCCTCTTCTCTTCCTCCTCTTCCCTCCTCGTCCCCTCCTCCCCTCACCCTTTTCGTTCTTCCCCTTCCAGGTTTCCAACCACGCCCCCCCCCTTCCCCCCACCCTCCTGGTCCCCCCTTCCCCCCACCCACAAGGTCCCCCCTTCCCTCCCACCCTCCATCTCCCCCTCCCCCCCTTCCGTCGGGAGACGCTCCTCGTCCTCAGAGGCTAATGTAATGGCTTTAAATATTTCCTTGCCATTTGCTCCACTCTATAAAACTCTCAATACCCTTCCGGATATTAGAGAGTTTTGCCAGGAGGGTAATATTTACGGAGAGTATTACCGGCCGGATATTAAGAATTTCGGTTGGAGTGCGTATGAGTATTGTACTACTGTAGTGGGCGCTGACACCACTTGTTGTTACAACAGCCCTCACTCCCAGCTCTCTCTCTCTCTCTCTCTCTCTCTCTCTCTCTCTCTCTCTCTCTCTCTCTCTCTCTCTCTCTCTCTCTCTCTCTCTCTCTCTCTCTCTCTCTCTCTCTCTCTCTCTCTCTCTCTCTCTCTCTCTCGTCACAGCCGGTCTGTCTCCTGCCCTCCATATTTTGTTCTTCCTGTTTACCTTCTCCAACTTTCTTTTCCTGTATCCTTCCTTTCCCTTTTCACTTCTTATCTAATATCACAAACTCAGAAATTCACGAATGCATACAAACAAAAGGAAGACCAAAAGAACAAGAAAAAACAGAACAAAACAGAACACAGCTACAAAAGAGAGGTATTGGATAAGAATATCGAAGAGAAGAGTGAAACACTCTAAGAATAATATCAGTTACTTTCAAAGATCAACTCAAACTTCATCTCAGCTAAATAAGGAGGAAAGTGTCATTGAAGAGGGAATAAATAAGACTAAATTAAGAGAGCGGTCAAGATAAGCAAACTATGAGAGAGAGGTGAAAAGTGCTGAAGTAGATTTTCCGGGAAATATTTAAACTGTAAACAATAACTCCCAGATGTGTTCATCGCAGGGAGATGTGTTCATCGCAGGGAGATGTGTTCATCGCAGGGAGATGTGTTCATCGCAGGGAGATGTGTTCATCGCAGGGAGATGTGTTCATCGCAGGGAGATGTGTTCATCGCAGGGAGATGTGTTCATCGCAGGGAGATGTGTTCATCGCAGGGAGATGTGTTCATCGCAGGGAGATGTGTTCATCGCAGGGAGATCATGTTTAGCGGATCTCTTACGTCACAAGGCAGAGACAACTGGGGGAAGTGTGTAACAATGAGATTTATGAGAGCTTCAGAGATTAAAGCCAAGATGGTTACTAGACTTTAACCAAGCTAAATGCTGAGTAAAATTACTCCTTTGGCGTAAGATTTATATGAAACTAAAATGAACTAGACAAGGATGTAGTGGAAGCCAGCCCCATGACTTCACTAAAAAAAAAACTCTTTTGATATATATTCCTATATAATTTATCGTGAGACTACTAGAAGTGATAACATCTTTCCTGTCTGAACAAAAATATTAGACCCTGGTAAATTTTAGTATTTTAGTAAATTTAGTAAACTTCAGTATTTTAATTCGTTATTGCGCGTTGTTTTGGAGAAGGAAACTGAGCCTCGTTAAGAGAGTCTTAACACAGGAGTAAGGGCGCCTCCTGGTCATTGATGATTATTCAACATATGTGTTGATGCATACTGCTTGTAATTGTTTGTTGTTAACATTCAGTCATTAAGAAAACATTGTTTAGGGGTGATCTAATTCTAAGTTCTAAGGCTGCTGTTTACTAAACTTTACGTAAAGTTCATATTGAAATTCAGGACTTCAATTTATATAAATTGATAAATAGACAAAAAATTACATGTATGTAAATTTTGTTGGTGTTCCTAGTGTACCAAGATGTTTTTCGTATGTTCAAAACAGAGAAATTTTTATTTATATGTTTTCCTTGTGTGACAATATGTAAAGCTATACAGAGGAGAAAGACGAGAATTACCAAAAATAAAGACATTTTGTCGCAGGTGAAAGAAAGTTTGTAATAAAGGCCTGAGGGTTAATGTTGAGGTTAATGAGGTTAATAGTAAAATAGGTTTTCACTCTACAAGGCGACCTGAGGCTGGGGAGGTTAAATCCAAGAGCTAGAACCTGATCTGTAGACAAGATAGACTATTATAAATACGTGAATGGATGAAGAATGAGGGAGAGGGGGGGGGGGTAATAATAAGGAAGTGTGAGATGAGAAAGTGATTAAGGACGTGAGAGATGCAACATACAGGGCAGGGTGCTAGGGGAGCCGGAGACCAGGAGGTAGAGCCCTCACGGTGCCCAGGAGCAGACGGCCTCCTGTACCTCTCCTGGTAATATTTCTCCCTAGATTGTGGGAATGAACTCTGCAGTGTTTAGTTAGCGTTAATACCTGCATCCTTCCCTGTTTCCCTTCTTCCCTACCTACCAATCACCCTCTTTCTCTCTCTCTCTCTCTCTTCTCTCTCTCTCTCTCTCTCTCTCTCTCTCTCTCTCTCTCTCTCTCTCTCTCTCTCTCTCTCTCTCTCTCTCTCTCTCTCTCTCTCTCTCTCTCTCTCTCTCTCTCTCTCTCTCTCTCTCTCTCTCTCTCTCTCTCTCTCTCTCTCTCTCTCTCTCTCTCTCTCTCTCTCTCTCTCTCTCTCTCTCTCTCTCTCTCTCTCTCTCTCTCTCTCTTTCTCTCTCCCTTTTTCACTAATACCTCCATTTCTCATGCCCCCCCCTACTTCCCCCCCCCTCCATCCCTACCTCTCGTCTTCATTTCCTGCCTACTTACTGTATCTCGTCCCTCCATCCCGGCCAACCTCCCTATCCCTCCTCTGCCTACCTCTCACCCCCCCTTCCAGCCTCTCTACCCCCCTCTGCAAAACTCCCTACCCCCCCCCTTGTCAACCTCTCTATCCCCCGCCTCTGCCAACCTCCCTACCCCTCCTGCCAACCTCCGTGCCTCCCTGCCAACCTCCCTACCCCCTGCCAGCCTCCCTGCAAACCTCTCTACCCCTTGCCAACCTCTCTACCTCCCGTCTCTGCCAACCTCCCTGCCTCCCTGCCATCCTCCCTACGCCCCCCCCCTGCCTTCCTCCCTATCCCCCCTGCCATCCTCCCTATCCCCCCCCACCTTGCCATCCTCCCTACCCCCTCCCTGCCTTCCTCTCCCCCATCCTCCCTTGCTAATCAACTGTCCCGTTAATAAAAGTATCAGCATTTTCATTTGTTTCTTGACCATTATTTACTTCTTTTTTATTCACACAGTAATTAAATAATTACAAAATATTTTTGTTCTTCTCCCATCATAACACTCGAGATATTCTGTTCTGTGATGTTATGGTGAACATTCTTGCCAGAGCTTCTGGCTAGACTCAAGGTGTGCGTGCATGACCTTTGCCTCAGGATTGCTGGCCTCGTTTAGTAATAATATGCAAATCAGGTAAGCATATGCAACTAAATTTAATTATATTTCATTAAACGCGACAAAGAGTTCAGTGGATTTTTGTGTGTATTGTGTGTGGGGGTCCGAGGAGCAGGTGCTGAGCCATGGCAGACGGTGCAGTGTGTGAGAGACAGACAGACATAGAGACAGATAGACAGACAGACAGACAGCCAGATAGACAGACAGACAGACAGACTGAGAGACAGACATGAAACAGATAAGTGTAAAAAATCAAAAGTAAAAAAATACAAAAATACAAGCACTTAAAACCAAACTAAGAGCATGAGAGAGAGAGAGAGAGAGAGAGAGAGAGAGAGAGAGAGAGAGAGAGACAGAGAGAGAGACAGAGAGACAGAGAGACAGAGAGACAGAGAGAGAAGAGAAGAGAATAAATCCAGAGAAGAAACAACGACCAAGCACCACCCAGACCCCACACACACAGTTCTCATTAGCGACGAAAGCCAAAATCTTCGACCTTCGTCAAGCCGGACACTGCAGAGACGAGAAACGTAGCACAAGAAGCAACAAGTAGCACCGACACTGGTGGAGCCAGGAGCACCAACCAGTGTAAGGAACAGCCCCATACCACGACCCAGCAACAAGTAGCACCGACACTGGTGGAGCCAGGAGCACCAGCCAGTGTAAGGAACAGCACCATACCACGACCCAGCAACAAGTAGCACCGACACTGTGGAGCCAGGAGCACCAACCAGTGTAGGGAACAGCCCCATACCACGACCCAGCAACAAGTAGCACCGACACTGTGGAGCCAGGAGCACCAGCCAGTATAGGGAACAGCCCCATACCACGACCCAGCAACAAGTAGCACCGATACTGTGGAGCCAGGAGCACCAGCCAGTGTAGGGAACAGCCCCATACCACGACCCAGCAACAAGTAGCACCGACACTGTGGAGCCAGGAGCACCAACCAGTGTAAGGAACAGCCCGATACCACGACCCAGCAACAAGTAGCACCGACACTGTGGACCCAGGAGCACCAGCCAGTGTAGGGAACAGCCCCATACCACGACCCAGCAACAAGTAGCACCGACACTGTGGAGCCAGGAGCACCAACCAGTGTAAGGAACAGCCCCATACCACGACCCAGCAACAAGTAGCACCGATACTGTGGAGCCAGGAGCACCAGCCAGTGTAGGGAACAGCCCCATACCACGACCCAGCAACAAGTAGCACCGATACTGTGGAGCCAGGAGCACCAGCCAGTGTAAGGAACAGCCCCATACCACGACCCAGCAACAAGTAGCACCGACACTGGTGGAGCCAGGAGCACCAACCAGTGTAAGGAACAGCCCCATACCACGACCCAGCAACAAGTAGCACCGAGACTGGTGGAGCCAGGAGCACCAAGTGGATAATGGCATCACAACCCCCCAACTTATGTTCCAGATAAAACGAACTACTTTGAATAAAGTAACAGCCAAAAGAAGTTTAAGAATAGATAACATAATAATTTAACAAGAATTTACATGAACAAGAAATAAGTAACAGCTGACAATATAACAAAAACAAAGAACAAGTAACACTTCAAAATATAACAAGAACAAGTGACAGCTGACAGAAGCACAGAAACAAGTAACAAGTTGCAGAGTGGTACCTAGAGACGACCCAGGACTAAGTAACAGGAGTAGCTAAAACAGTAAATCCACAGTGGCTAAGGCTTCTTTTTTGTGGGGGGAGGGGGGGGTATGTGTTGAAGGAATGGGGTGGAGGGATGGGATGGAGGGATTGGGTTGGGAGGGATGGGGTGGAGGGATTGGATGGAGGGATGGGTTGGGAGGGATGGGGTGGGAGGGATGGGGTGGGAGGGATGGGGTGGGTGAATTGGATGGAGGGATGGGTTGGGAGGGATGGGGTGGGAGGGATGGAGGGATGGGGTGGGAGGGATGGGATGGAGGGATGGGGTGGGAGGGATGGAGGGATGGGGTGGGAGGGATGGGATGAAGGGATGGGGTGGGAGGGATGGGATGAAGGGATGGGTTGGGAGGGATGGGGTGGGAGGGATGGGGTGGGAGGGATAGGGTGGAGGGATGGAGGGATGGGGTGGGAGGGATGGGATGGAGGGATGGGGTGGGAGGGATGGGATGGAGGGATGGGGTGGGGGGGAAGGGATGGAGGGATGGGGTAGGAGGGATGGGGTAGGGGGTGGAGACGCCACAACGCACAAGATAGTAACATACAACAATCTAATTCTCGTGAAAGTAACATAATCTAGTTTTTTTTCTGTTACGATTAATAAGTGGCGTTAAAAATGTTAGCAACAAATTCAGCAAAAAGCAGGTAGCACTCAGCAACGACAGGAAACAAAAACATATATAAAGAAGCACTGAATAACAGTGACAATGAGCAAGTAACAAATCCACATGCAAATCAAGATGGTCATAAACAGGCAGCACTAAACAACCGAAAACAAAATGAATGACACCCGGGGAAATAATGACTCAATGGGGACTTTCTTTGTGGGAGAAATTGGTGCAAAGAATTCGAGATCGCGGCCAAGGAGGACTGTATTTACTATTTGTGGCTGCAGATGCGAGCTATTTGCTCTTGAACTTTGTGTGTGTGTGTACTCACCTAATTGTACTCACCTAATTGTGCTTGCGGGGGTTGAGCTTTGGCTCTTTGGTCCCGCCTATCAACTGTCAATCAACTGGTGTACAGATTCCTGAGCCTACTGGACTCTATCATATCTACATTTGAAACTGTGTATGGAGCTAGCCTCCACCACATCACTTTTTAGTGCATTCCATTTATTAACTAGTCTAGTCTGTCTGTCTGAAACTAGTCTGACACTGAAAAAATTCTTTCTAACGTCTCTGTGGCTCATCTGGGTACTAAGTTTCCACTGTGTCCCCTTGTTCGTGTCCCACTGGTGCTGAAGAGTTTGTCTTTGTCCACTCTATCAATTTCCCTGAGAATTTTGTAGGTGGTTATCATGTCTCCCCTTACTCCTCTATTTTCCAGGGATGTGAGGTTCAGCTCCTTTAGCCTTTCCTCGCAGCTCATTCCTCTCAGTTCCGGGACGAGCCTGGCATACCGCTGAATCTTCTCTAACTTTGTCTTGTGTTTAACTAGGTATGGACTCCAGACTGGAGCTGTGTGTGTGTGTGTGTTTGTGTGTGTGTGTGTGTGTGAGTGTGTGTGTGTGTGTGTGTGTGTGTGTGTGTGTGTGTGTGTGTGTGTGTGTGTGTGTGTGTGTGTGTGTGTGTGTTTGTGTGCGTGTGTGTGTGTGTGTGTGTGAGCGTGTGTGTTCGTGCGTGTGAGCGCCGTTTTACCACGTCTTCAAATTACTCTGTGGGAGGTCTAATGCTCCCCTTCTTTCCTCTCTTTATCTCCCATTTCCTTCCTCCTCTTTCCCCTCCATCTTTACCTCCGCCCCTCTCTCTCTCTCTCCCCCCTGCACCACTCACCCTCCACCCCTGTCCTCTGTATCCCTCGCCCTCCGCCCCCTCCCGTTTTTCAACTTCAATCAAGGAAGGAACATTGAGAACCCTCAATACTGATTTAGGGTATTCCTAAATATTCTTTCGTAAGAAATGTTTTGTGTTTTTTTTATATTGTCTTAAAATACCTTCCTCCTCTGTCACCAAATGCTATGTATATATATATATATAAATATATATATATATACATTATTTTCTCTCACACACACACATATATATGTGTGTGTGTGCGTGTGCGTGTGTGTGTGTGTGTGTGTGTGTGTATGTGTGTGTGTGTGTAAGTGAGTAATAAAAAATGTGAATGTCAGGACACGAAGGAAGAATTAAAAAAGGAATTTCCTTAAGTACTTTCGCATTTGATAATACATCTTCAGAAGGAATTCCTATATTCCTTCTGAAGATATATTAATAAATACGAAAGTACTTAAGGAAAGGAAATTCCTGTTTCAATTCTTCCTTCCAGGTCTGACACTGTCATAAATATAACATATATAGACGAACCGCCTTTAGTTATGTTTGTAGGGATTTTCAGCTTCGAAAAAGAGGATATGTAGCACTCAGGGAATGTAGCACAAAATGAATTACAAACTTTGGGTACATACAAGGCACAAAATTATTTGTTACAGTTTGTCGACTTGCTCCAGCTCCTCAGGTGAGCAGGAACACTGAATGCAGTGTCCGTCTCCTCTCAATACTCCCCCACTGAGGCGCTGGAAAAGGAAGCTGACAGATCTAGACGCTTATCTTGCTGTTTCGATTAGCCTAGAACTCAGTTCCATAAAAAGATCTTGTGGCACACCTACCTCAGGCGCCGAGTGTTTCAGAAGCAACGGGGACACAGTTGTTGTGGTGATCGTGTTCTCTGTACTTACGAGACTCGACTGATTCTCTGGGGTGGCATCACCACCCGGATGTGCAATGCTGAACTCAATGTAGGAGTTAGCCGGGGTTGATACCCACGTGTAGCCCCACACCAATTGCTTGGCGTTCTTCCACAGGTTCATTGTAATCTCATCTGGATAACCAAAAGGATCATCAGAGTTACGGGGGCATTAGGTAACGGGACTTTCGTTCAGCTGGGCATCCAGCTGTGGTGAGGCTCCTCTTAATGAATGTCGTTAACTTTACTGGGCCTCGAGTGCCATCCCTCTGTGCTTTTGCAGCATCCAGGAGGATGATGGCCGTAGCTGTCAGTCACCACCTAGTTACCTAGTTACACGGACACCTAAATATGGTGGGGATTGGGGCAGAAAGGTGGAGGGCCACGACAATTCAGAGGGGGTGCACTTGTCGACATTGGGGATGCTAATAGGAAGTCACTCGCATGGGGATTTGCTAATGCTGTGAGGCAAGCAATGCCACGTGATGTTGTTACAGCCCCTAGACACACAGTAGTGGCTTCCTCTACATTGTGGAGCCGTCCCAGCTGGATTGCTTGCGGACTTTTGGCGGTGATAGTTGGAGGCGCTGGGGTTGGCAGTGAGACCCACGTAGTAGCGCAGTGTACACAGTTGGGATCTTGTACCCCCAGTGGCCTAATTAGAATTTCCCTCACTAGATCATCAGATGCTGAGAGAGGACAGGAAGGCTTGTACAGCGATTTGTGTTTCTGTGCGAACGCCTTGGCCCCAAATTCTGACGGGAGTGGTCGACAGTACTATTATGTAGTAATGGATTACCAAAAAAATAACTTCAGTATTATTGCATTTGGCTAATTGGATAGCAATTTTAATCGCAGCATAAATACCTTACCTAACCTAACGTAACCATATCTCTGCTAGCAATTCTAGACCAAAACACGCTATCTTAGGCCTAAAATAATACATATATTAGTTATACTAGGCCTCGGCTGAAGTTTGGTTTCTAGCAATATTTTTTTTTTCTGGAATGTAGAATTAAAAGTAAAAAAGTTAATTTTCTGGTGCTCCATAACTACACGTACTTTCGACCAAATAGTTATTATTAGTATTATCATATAAAGCGGATGGGTTGAGATATGTATGTATATATGTAAATGATACATACATAAACATAAAACTATACGTTTCGTTACTTTTGTGTTTATTAAATAGATTTGGCATAGGGAATAAAGGGAATAGAACGCGACACAGGCAAGCTGAAAATACATGCTAAAATGGGGTGCTATTAATGATCATGAATACAGTTTTGCCTTTGTCCCTGCAGCGGATTTGTTCGTGGGTGTTTTGTTTGCTGCAAATTCGTTTGTGTGTGTGTGTGTGTGTGTGTGTGTGTGTGTGTGTGTGTGTGTGTGTGTGTTTGTGTGTGTGTGTGTGTGTGTGAGTGTGTTGGGTATATAATAGGTTCGTTTGTGCTTGTCTGCATGTGTGAATTTGCTTATTTGGGGTTATGGATTCATGTTTGTTTGCCTTTATATTTCAGTATCTGTTTGGTTTTAATGTTGAAGTTTATGCACTCAATTAGAGAATTATGTACTCCTCAATATGAAATCTCCTTATATTAGCTTAATGGCCTGCAAAAGTTACCTTAACGGGGGTTCAAAATTGTCCATTCCATTAAACGATGATGTTTAATATAGCCCTCAAAACTGTAATGTTCTTCCCAATTAAAGACTCAAAAATCTAAAAAGAGGAAAATAGGTGGTTGGAGGGAAGGAGGAAGAGTGAAGAAGAGAGGAGAGGGATTAATCCGTAATGAGCTGATTCCCCTTAAGTTAGCCAGGTGAGACTTGAGAGGGTATTATACACGGGTTATCAACCTCGGCGCTCCTAAGTTGTCACTTGAAGACGTTCCTGATAATATTTATCATTCGGGGTAACGAAAACACCACTTTTATTTTACATAGGTTTAATATTTGTTTACATTATAATTTTGTTTACAGTCTTATGTTAGCTTAAGGGATTGGTTCATTTATAGTACATGGATAGACCATCCTTAGTATATGCTGCCTCAGGATATGCTTCCCTCTGGATATGCTGCCTCAGGATATGCTGCCTCAGGATATGCTCCCTTAGGATATGCTGCCTCAGGATATGCTTCCCTCTGGATATGCTGCCTCAGGATATGCTTCCCTCAGGATATGCTGCCTCAGGATATGCTGCCTCAGGATATGCTCCTTTAGGATATGCTCCCTAAGGATATGCTTCCTCAGGATATGCTCCCTCAGGATATGCTCCCTCAGGATATGCTCTCTCAGGATATGCTGCCTCAGGATATGCTGCCTCAGGATATGCTCCCTCAAGATATGCTCCTTCAGGATATGCTGCCTCAGGATATGCTCCCTCAAGATATGCTGCCCCTAAAGACACGCTCGTCAGTATATAATGTGTAAACAAACATCATAGTTTTCTCGTAATTATAATCAATATTAATAAATATTATAATTGTGTTAAGTCAGGCTTAGGATAGGTCAGGTGTTTTC